>NW_015387112.1:28558-59378 GCF_001527695.2 Protobothrops mucrosquamatus
CGCCGAAACCGCCGAGACCGCCGAAGGCCCAAAGGCCCAAAGGCAAAACGGCTGCCCGGCCGCGCTGTCGTCCCCTCACACTCCCGGGGAACTCACCGGGGAGGTCAACCTGGGGACTGGACTCTTCCGGCTCCTCGAGGGGCCTCCGACTCTTCGGGGGGGCCTCCGACTCCTCGCAGGTCTCCTCGCGGGTCTCCAAGACCCCCCCTCTGCATCATTTCGGCTCCCCTACGGCGGAGCTACAAAACCTGACACAAACTTGGACAGGTTTTCAAGATTCTCTTACTAAGTACCAGAATAATAAAGCAGTATTACTGGAATTCCTCCATTATCTCTTTCTTGACAGCCTTCCTCAGAAGGCTGAGAGAAACAGAACTTTAATCCCATGCAATATTAGGTCCATCACAATTTAGCCCTTGACTTATTTTTCAATCAAGGTATATTTTGCAATCATATTCTCTTTTTCTTCTTCATTAGCAATTTTCTGTTAGGTTACTTTGTAATTTGCTATGTGAAAAATGGATGCTTAGATTTATTCTACAGTCTGCAGGAAACATTCATCAATCTATGAACAATCAGCACTTCACAAGACATCCCTAAAACCTCCACATTTTCTAGCTTTACAGCAGATGAATGACCATCCATAAATAAGGCAAGATGCAGCTATCAGTTTAATTGGCATGTAAATATTTGGTAAGAATGATGAGGTGGAAGCAAGAAATAAACTGTTCTGGAATAAAAGCCTGCATAAAATAATTGAACCATTCACATTATTTTTGCATAGATGGCCTCCATGTTAGAGTTGCAATCCTTTATTTTTTTTAGTAAACAAAACCGTTCCCTGTGGAATTAAAAGTTCTCTTCCTAAAACCAAGGAAGCTGCCTTCGCCTAGGACAGGGGTAGGCAACCTTGGCTCTTTTATGACTTGTGGACTTCAACTCCCAGAATTCCTGAGCCAGCCATGCTGAGGGGAAAGGGAGAGGTTTCCAAGCTGAGCCATGCTGGCTCAGGAATTCTGGGAGTTGAAGTCCACGAGTCATAAAAGAGCCAAGGTTGCCTACCCCTGGCCTAGGAGTTTAGAGTTGTAATGTGGACCATTGACCTCTCAGTAAGCTTANGCTAAGACTGCATGTATACCCATTGCTATAGAAAGGAAATCCATTTGGGAGGAAGAAATCTGAAAATGAAGCTTTCCTGATGCTTTCTCTTTGTGAGAAGTGACAACAAAGCCTATGGTAAAGAGTTCAGAACGATATTCTCCCTATGGAATCTGATGTTACATGAAGAACAGATCAACACATATAGTCTGCTATAGTAGCCCATCCTATTTCATGTGCAAATCCAGCACTCCCTATCATGCTGAATGGGATTTTGTATGGATTTTGCACATTTAATAGCGGCAGTATTTTAAATTCTGCTGTGCACTGATGATAGCCATTCACTGACACCTTCCTAGTTCCTTGTTCCTGCTTCCCAAGAAGAGTATTTGCTCTAAGTATTCCAACAATGATAACAGGTAACCAGTAACACGTTTAGAAGGATAACTGGCAGAAGCTCAATTCTCAGCATCATGTTTGCCAAGCAGTTCTCCATTTCTGTGCACAAGGTGATAACGGGGAAAAAAAAAAGAGAGAGAGCCTCTTTTATGTGCCGTGCCCAGCTGCCATCTCAGCATTTGAATGAAGAGCATGAGAAGGTAATGTGAAAATGCCATTGAATGCTTTGCTTGGACCGAGGCGTGAGGTTGGGGAATGAGATGATGGGTCCAGTGGGACTATCTTCAGCTGGAAACAGATTATAGAACGAGGTCAAAAGAGCATGAGAGATGGGAAGGAGATGGAACTTTTCTGAGGACAGTAATTCTATATTCCCATCTCTCTGTTGGGACCAGAAAGAATTTAATGGAAAAGATTGGATGACAGCTACATACTGTGGTTTGCTAGATGGCCAGTGTGACTTTACTTCCTTCCTTCCTTTTCCATTCCTTGCAAAGACTAAAACATTTTCTTCACACCACCCCCAACCTTCTACTATGAGTTAGGACATGTTGCAGTTTGTTGCCAGACACGGAGGGGAATAACTTGCTGCAGTTTCTTTCCCAGTATTCTCAAGGGTGGCAGGCATGAGTATGTGATGTCTTCTGATCTGTTCCAATTAAGTTCTGAGTACATGCTACTAGCAGAGGTCAATCGTTCAAGAAAAGGTTTTCAGTGAAAATTTTCAAGTAAAAGAAAATGGCTACAAGCAGTTATTCTCCAGATCTAATTCTGGGAGGTGGGAAATATGTTTTCCTAACGAATTGCCATTGATTGCTCTCTTTAATCATACCAAGGGGTCAAGTACCCAACATATGAAATGTGTAGCCTTTCTGTTTGTACTTATCCTAAGAAAATGCAAGGTGGGTTGATCCAAGATGAGATTATTGAGTACAGAGTGGAGAAGGGTAATCTGATCCTCTCCCAATAGCTCCAATATTTATTCATTTATTTATTTGTTTATTTATTAAAATTATTTTACCATAGAGTAATTCTGGGTGGCTTACAGTTACATATACAGTTAAAACGTTTTTATGTATATAAAACATATATACATTCTATCACCCAGTGAGTGAGTGCAGAAACTTTTAAAAACAAATTTGGTATCAGTGGATTTCTTTAAAAATGCAGCTGCATGTATGTGCATGAAAGAGGAAAGGTGCTTTATTACATTTTCAGACATCCTATTCTAAATAGTGTTCCTTAAATTTTAGTTTCCCAAAGTGTTGGCTGTTAGCTTGTTGAAGCTAAGAACCAACATTTTGTGGTTGTTCTGTTAAGAGGATGAGCCCTGGTGGCACAGTAGCTAGAATGCATTATTGCGGACTAACTTTGCCTATAGCCTGGAGTTCGATCCTGACCAGCTTGAAGTTGACTCAGCCTTCCATCCTTCAGTAAAATGGGCACCCAGATTGTTGGGGGCAGTATGATGACTCTATAAACCACTTAGTCAGGGCTGTAAAGCACTATGGAGCAATAAATAAGTGCTAAGTGCTATTGCTATTGTTGAAGGATGCTAAATTGAAGAAAAATGCTATATACACTTTTTGCTATATACACTCTGTGTGTGTGTGCGCGCCCACGTACACACACACACACACACACACACACACACACACACACACATGCTTTTGAGTCAATATAATATCTGGTGACCTCCTAGATAGGTCCCTGCAGTTTTCTTGGCAAGATTTCAGAAGTGGTTTGCCCTTGCCCTCCTTCCTAGGGCTAAGAGTGACTGACTGGGTCCCCCAGCTGGTTTTGTGGTGAAGGTTGGAACTCAGCTCACACTCTAATTTCAGGGTTCAAATACTTTTATTAGTTTATCAAAATATAAAATATAGAAATACAAAAAAAAATGAAGAAAGTAAGGGAGAAAAGGGGGAAAGAGAGAAAAGTGTAGGGTTAAAGGGGAAAAAGAAAAAGCATTGATTTCCGACTCCTTTTGGTGCAGTGGAATAAGGTAGTAATATAAAACCTCAGCTTTTTACTTTTACATGATAATATATACTAGCCAATTCTATAACAACAAACCTATCAAATCAGCAAAACCCAAAATCAAAGTTTCATTCCCGCCCCCCCCACCTCAAGCACAAAGCACCTTCACTCTTTGTTAGACAGTGGAGCTGATTTTAAATTCTGCATAACCAACTCAGTGTGAGGTTGATCACTAAAAATGCTTTGCATCTGGAAGGTGGCAATGGATTTAAGGCCCCAAATTTGCTGAAGTATTCTGTCACATGGGGGAAGGGAAATAATTTTGAGGAGAATCCTTGTTTGTTGATAAAATGTCATCCATCATCTAAGAAAGGAAAGGATTTTGCAGCCAATGTCAGACAGAGATCAAGAGCATTCTTGGCTTTTATTATATTTTGAGAGAGAAAGAAGCAGGAAACAACTGGTAAACAATGAGCTTTGCTCATCGCCGGATAATTTTTCTTGGAATTTATTAGTAGAGGACTATATAAGAAAGATGCGGACGAATCTTGTTGGACACATGTACGCACATAAACAAATGAACAAATAGTCTGAGGTATGAATGTACCAGGGTGGACAACATGATGTCTATGGCAAGAATGTGCCTGCAGATCACTCTCTCGGTGCCCAATAACCTCTGTGACCTATCTGACTTTTATTTTTTAGGTTCTTTTATTATTTTTTTTAAAAAATGGGAAGTTATCAAGCATCAAACCAAAGCACAAGCCTTCAGCACTACTGGGATTCTTAGAAAAAATAATAAAAAGAGGGATGGTTGAAGTTTAGTGATTCAGGAAGGAGGAGGAGGTGTAACCATGGCAGCAATGATAAGGAATATTTGGGGTGTTAAATGAGAAGAAGGAGAGCAACCTCACAGGTCTGTCTTCTAGTAAATGGATGTCCCTAATTGGTCACATACCTCCGGCAACCACTTTATGAATGATCAAATCCTCAGTTGCTAACTTGTAATGAGAGTGCCCAGAACATTATCTCAGAATTACAAATGTTGCCATCAGCTCTTAAAAGATTTTCTATCCATGCTGTGTAGAAATAGGCATGAAACTTTCTGGTCACAGTCTGTTAGTAATACTTAAAGCACAGAATAGGATGTTTTCAGTAACCAGCCTTCTCATTGATGGATTCGTAATTATTTGCACGTGTGGCTGAAATTTACACTCCTCAAAAAAGTTTGCTGTTCAATTAAGTGTGCTTCATTGAGCACCTAGAAGTGAAGGCAAACAGCCAGAGGATTTGAAACTGGTTTGGCAGTAGTATTGGGGAAGTCTTACTTAATTATGTTTTACTTAACACTCCTTTCATTCTACATCTGCAATGGGGCAGCCATATGGATCAGGCAAAAAGGAGGTGGGGTAGGATGGGGTGGGATGGGCCAGGTCCAGGAATGCTGGTTGGGAAGGTGCTTAGACTAGCAATGTGTTGTTTTATACTCCACAGCTGCAATCAGTGCTGGGGATGCCTCCAGATTGGGGTCACAGCCAAAGCTGGGAAGAATTAACTTGGCAAAATAAGATAATGATGCCTAGGGTGGTATTGACTTCCCCAGACATGAGAGGATGTGTTATCTTTCAGGCCAGAATACAAGTTGCTATACATTGTCCTTGTCTTGCCAAGGATGGAAATCTTGTGTTCCCAAGGCAAGGGCCAATCTTTGTAGTTGGGCTGCACATTTTTGAGCACATTATTGGCCATTGACCACATAGAGCTGGATAGTGTTATCACTCTAATGAGAAAAGTAATTGTTTGCGTTTTAAAAATATCTGAGATTTGCATTTTTCAGATATCAAATATATCTGTGTTGTGCAGATTATTATATAGAGAGCTTAGCACATCTTTTAAAAAGTTTTATGCTGGAAAGACAGGAAGGAGATGTGCTAATCTTTCCCCCATCCATTCAATGTATATTTTAAGGTGTTCTTACAAAGTATGATTATTGGACATGAAATAAAATATAGTGATGGTGACAACTTGAGTTTTAAGAGGCATAATACAGTTTCCATTTCTTGGAAACTAAGGGCCTGTGGCATATTTTAGGTACCAGAAACATTTTCCCCCTTATCTGGCAAACTTATATGCCCTGAGCTGAGCCCATACAAGACACCAACCCATCTTTGTGTTGGAAAGATTTTGGAAGAATTCAGATGAGGCTATGATAGCTTTGCTGTTCAAAGCAAATAAATGGCTGTCTCATTAATCTTATTCCAACAGATCTGGCTGTTGATAGGATTTTATGATCTATGATTGTAATGAATATTCATTTTGAATGATAACTTCAAGTTCTAGTCAAAGGGTTGATGTAGTGTGGTTGCAAATCCTACCTTCCTATATTCTTGAATTGATTCCCCTTGAATGTCTCCACCTGAGTAAATCAATAAAAATTATTTCAAAGACTTCCTATTCATTGGATAAATATGCATTATTTCAGGATAAACTTCACTGCCATTACTGACTGCACTGAATATACCTGCTTGGGGAAACAGAGAAAAGCATATCAAAACGTTATATATAACAGCAACATAGTTTTACCTTATATAAGTAATCTTTCTTGGCACCCCTTGTGATTTTCCTTTCACGGTCTCTTTTTTTGCTCAGAGAATTTATGTTCAACTGCTTCTTAATAGTGATAGTAGAGATAGTAGTTGTATTAGAGCTGATAGGGATTTCAGACACATTTCCCATTATTTTCTAAGCACGTCTTGTTGCCTGGGGTAAAACAGGCTTCGCGTGAAGGGAAAAGCAGTGAGCTGGAAAGCATGAGCCGTCCTTATTTTACTTTGCTGTGAGGCTGGGATGGACCGTGTCCTGCACTTCTCTTCCAGATGGCCTTGTGGATGTGCTCCAGGCATTTGGTGTGCAGGAGGGCAAGAATGGGGTCACCATCGCTGCTGGGATCTGCACTCAGAGGAATGGATCGGAGGAAACTGACTTGGCCTTCCGCCTGGAGAATCAGACTCATTTCATCACTCCCACAAGGCAGCTCTTTCCTGGTAATGTAAAGCATAGTTAATTGAACCCCCAAAGCAGATTTCTATATGTATCTTAGGACCTCATCACTTGCATGTGTTCAAAATGATTTTTCAAAGTGCAAAAGACAGATGTGTTCTAAAACTTGTTTCCTGAAATTGCAAAAAGCTGAGGACAAACGCATGCATTGTATGTGGCCATATGGGAAACTAGGACTGGCTGAAATTACAGGGGAACCTTGTTTGAATTCTGCACTTATTCTGCACTAAATCCTTCAGGGATTCAGGACTACTAGGAATTGTGTAGAGCAGGGGTAGTCAACCTTGGCTCTTTTATGACTCGTGGACTTCAACTCCCAGAATTCCTGAGCCAGCTAAGCTGGCTCAGGAATTCTGGGAATTGAAGTCCACGAGTCATAAAAGAGCCAAGGTTGACTACCCCTGGTGTAGAGCCTCAGGTTGGTGAAAAGGGAGAGTATATTTGGGGATGGGTTAAGGTGCTTGTTGGGTTTCTGGCTCTGTTGATTTTTCAGGATGCATTATCTCCTCCTCTTACAGATGGCCACTTCCCAGTGGACTTTTCAATATTAGCCACAATGAAAGCACTCAAAGGCAGCCAATCTTTTCTGTTTTCCCTGTATGATGAACGTGGTGTACAGCAGCTTGGCGTAGAGATTGGACGTTCCCCTGTTTTCCTCTATGAAGACCAGCTGGGTTTTCCAGTGCCCGAGGACTATCCTCATTTTCACAGAGTCAACTTGGCTGATGGCAAGTGAGTTGGGATTTTGGGATAGGAAAGCAGAATAGAAGGACGCTATTTAGAAATGGTTATCTTATCACATAAATGTGGATAAGACTGAAATATTACTTAGTTTGAGTGTGATTTTTTTTAATGGGATTACTTTTGCAGTTGTCCTTAAAGGGATACATCACAGGTTCTTTGCTGTGGCAGACTGAGAAAGGTAATATTTACACACACACACACACAAACACAAACACACACAAACACACACAAGCACATCAACACTCATGATTTTAATCCCAGGATTAAAGATCCCCAAATCTCAACAATTTTGGTTTGCAAAAGCTACTTGCTGTAAAGTACAGCTTCTTAGGTACAGTTACTGTTTCTTAACTACTAAACCAAGTTAAGTCAATAGTGTCTTAGATGGTTTAATAGAACTAAAATTGTGTGATAAAGGCGTAATTCTCCCCTTCTTATATGCATCAATGTTTATCAAATTGATGTCACTGTTAAACATATTTTCTTGATGATCAAAGCACTACAAGAAAATCAAATACCACTGATACTTTTTTTTTAAAAATAAAGTTTTTTGGTGCCTGTAATATAATGCTCAGAACAGCTCTCTTATTCTGGCACCTTCTAGTTATGTTGAGCACAATTTCCTTATTCCTCAATCAGCATGAGGATTGTAGCATTACACAGCTGGAGATTATAGGTAGGGGAAATTGGGCTTGATTTATGTCAGAGCTGTTTTCAAATCCCCCACCCCACCCCAGGAATTATATTGGGTAATCTTAGCCAGTTCTTTTCTTCATCCCAGATATGGAGTAATTGTGACAATACATTAATGAAAACCTACTAAAAGTTTAAACTGGCTCCTTCTATAACTGTTATTATTTTTTCTTAGTGACCAGATTTGTAATTGACCTCAACTCTTGGTCCTGCTTTCAGCTGATATGTAAAACAGTTTATAGGAAAAAATATTATAAGCAATCATTATCTAAAACTGTCAAGTTCTACTGGGAAGAGTAAAATCTTGTGACTTTTGGTCATGAGATTTCAGCCACTTTTTAAAAGCTCTTAAATTGGAAGTGGGTTCATGTATTTTATATTGTCCCAAAGCACCACAGTGGTAATCCTTGGCTTTTCATGAAATCTAGTGATTTACATAAAGGAAAAGGGTGGAACCTGTAAAACATATTTGGCAGTTTAGGATGTTAGCAAAACTCATTGTGCTGCTAGATGAAAGTAAGATTTATCTGTGATGCTTCCAAATGGAAGGTTTATTGCACTATTAATGGAAAGGCATTCTGCAGTTATTCTCTTCCATAATATGAATGAATGAATAAATGAATGAATGAATACAGTAAGAAAGTAAGAGTTCTTGGGAGGATTACAACTGGAAGATACATTTCTTTTTGTGAATAAGGCAGAATGATTGCACAGTAATAAACTTTATCTGGATCTATCTCTGAAGTTCCCAAGCTAATGCTGCCTTTGTCCCACTAAGTTGCTTAATTCTACTGTCTTTTACCAGATGGCACCGCATTGCTCTAAGTGTGAAAGGTGAAAGTGTATCTTTGCGCATTGACTGTGAAGATGCTATAATGTTACCCCTGAAGCGAAGCAAGCAGCCAGTTGTCAGTATTGATGGGGTCACCTTGCTTGGGGCACGTCGACCAGATGAAGACATTTTTGAGGTAGGAAAAATTATTCACAAACCTCAAATCATTTCTCCCACTCTAAAGAAAATACCAATCAGTTACATTGCAGAAGCTAACTTATACATGTCTCTTTGCTGATTCCAATGATGTTAGAGTACAGATCCCCCCACCTCACCTTTTCATGCAACCACCTTAGCATGTCCTGATTCTAGGTCTTTCTCCCTCCATGCCAGTTGTGCCATTTCTTTCACTGTGCCTGGCAAGATTACAGGAGGCTGCTAGGGACCTGGAATGGACAAATTGCACCAGCATATATTTTGTAGAGCTATAAAGCCTCACAGAAGACAGATGACCTTTTCTGCTCTATCCCTGCTCTGCTGCCATGGGGAAAAGCAAATTGATTTCCAAGCATGGAAAGCCAGCGACTTGTGTACTGTGCACACTACACTAAGCGGACTTAGGGATAGCTCCATTGTTTCTGGCTCCAGACTCTATTAAATATGTTGTTACTCCCGCCAGTTATCTTAGCCAGTTGGAGTCAGCAAACCACCAGAAAGCGTTTTCGCTTGCACGGTGCCATGGGCTTCCATCAGCCATCCTGTACGACAAGTATAAAAAGATGCCATTGACTGAAAAACTCTGCTTCTGTGGCTTAGGAGAAGTGGAGACCGTTGGACACATTCTCCTTTGACACTCTTTCTATAGAAATATTCAAAAAAACCATATCCTCCCAATAATCAATAGGTATCCTGGCCGTTCTGACACTACTTATCTCCAGTGGCTGCTTAAGGATGAACAGGCTGTGATTACAGCACAGGTGGCTAGATTCTGCGCAGCAGCACTGGGGATTCATCAGAAACATAAAAAAGATAAATATTATTTTTAGATCTTTTTAATATTTTTTATTTTAAAATTAATTTTATTACATGCATTCTTATTCATCATTAGATCATCGCTCGGTGCATTTTTATATACGTATGTGTGTAAATCGCCTACAATTGGATATTTTACTGTTTCTGGCCATCTGGCTGTAATAAACTGATTTGATTTGTGTACTCTGTCATTTTCCCTTTGCTTCCTTCCCTCTTTGGCACTTGCTGCCTGCGTGGTTGAGAATGCTCGGCAGTCTGACTTTGTATGCTTATACTGAATTGGCTGATTTATGTTGGAGGCCTTTCTTATCGAAGTAGTCCCCACTTTGTGGCAGGTGTGGTCAGCAGACATGGGAATTGTTGGGAAGGGGCCGTCCAAAATGACAGGGCTGAGATTTGGGATCCATTCATTTTTGGGAGTTTTTTTGTGGTAAGAAGATGAGCGCATCGATAACATATACCATAGATAATAGTTGAACTCATGTTTAACTCCCCAAGGAATGTTGGAAGGCTTTCAGTTAAGTGTCTGTGAAGGAGGGGAATCTTGACAGTTTGGATGAAAGGCTGAGTGATAATTAGAAAGAAATCACAGAAGATGGAAAACCTACAGAACAGAACTCGAAAGACTATATTGCTAATGAAAGAGAGTCAAGAAACAGAAACCAAAAAAAGATAGAAGAAGAAAAAGACAGAGAGGATTCTGTATGCCACTAGCATTCCAGAATAGGCATACTCTCCTTTTAAATGGGAGACTTTTCAGGAAGACAATTTAGGGATTTCTCATTTACAAAGGACACCATTAGTTTCAATAGCCTCGAAAGCAGAGAAAGGCCTCATTTCCTCCCCCCCCCAGTGCATTCTTTCTCCGGGCATAAAATGTCAGAGGGCACAAGATTTTTGAAGGCGTCTAGGCTGTTGGCTTGGGGGTGGCCAAGAACAAGCATTTCTTGTAATGCTTGGAAAACCTTGGCTTAGTGCCATGCTGCCTCTGGTAATTTGGGCAGTGACTGAGGGAATGCCTAGAAATGTCAGCTTAGCAGTGGGTGGCTGCTGAGGGGCAACTCCCTTTTGTAATGAAGATGGTGGAAGGGATCTCTGCGGTTGAGTTAGAGACAGGTGGAGTGGAATCCAGAGGAATGTTCCCAAACTGGGCTATATGTTTTTTTTTTCCATAGAGCTTCTCTGTTTTGTAATCTTCTCTTTTACATCGAGCAAAAAAACATGCATTCAAAAGAATTGGGAAGCAGTGGATGTGGGATTCAAGATGAAACAGTTTTTGCAGGAAGAACGGAATAGTTTTACAAATTATTATTGTTATAATTAGGTGACAGGGCCTTGTGAAGCTCTCTTCCATTCTTCTAGGTCTGTGAAATCTCTGTGTATGCTGCAGTCATGTTCATTGTGGCATGCGGTAAAGTATAAACTTAAATGTGTGAAGGACATTTCTGTAAATAATCAACAGACACATGCATTCAGTCCTTTGAAACTCTTCAGTATGTTCATTGCATATTAATGGATTCACATCTACTTTTCTCTCCCCCGGGTCCTGTTGTGTTGCCTCATCATGGTGAGATGAAGGGTCTTTCTGAAAAGGAGGAGCAAAGAACTCCAGAGTCCTTGCCAAGTAGAGTCACTCAAGTCATAAAGGCCATCCCAGCTGCCCAGCTAAAGCAAGTGGGCGTCTATATTGGGCAGCAACAATATAGGAAGATGTTGTAGAGATGATCACCTTTGTGACAATTTCAAAGGCATCATTTCAAAATAAATGGGTGAAAGTAATGGTAAAACTTTTTTTTATCAAGAAAACCACCTGGACAAACCATACATGCCTAGGAAAACAGGAATCCTAGAGTATCTCATTTGCTCTTACGCAAGACCTTTACACGAACCAGGAAGTTATAGTGTGGATAGAACATGGCAAAGCATAGTGGCTCCTGGCTGGCAAAGGAGTGCAACAGGACTGCATACGCTCCTGTTATTTATTCAGCTGATATGCTGAATATATGTTGATGGAAGCTGGACCGGAAAATGATGACGGTGATTTTAAAACTGGAGGAAGAAATACCAGAAACCCACACCCTCTTGACGGCATGACTCTTAACAGCTGAAAATAACAGAAGATTTAAAAGTTCTAATGATGAAAATTAAGAAACATACTTACAAGAATGGGACACAGATTGTCGCCCACTTCAAAATGTTGGATGTGATTCAGAAGAAATAATGAATGCTAATATTGGAAACAACTAAGAGATCAAGCAGGAGTAGGAAGGATGCAATACCCCTATCCTGGTCCTGCCAGACATCACCGGTGTCATATGCATGTTGAATGCAGGGTTGAAGCCAGACTGAAACAGGTTCAGATAATCTACTTCCACCAGGGTCCTCGGCAGTTGCTGCCCAACCACTTTTTCTATGCAAGGAGTGTATGAATGCTTGATGTCCTCAGGGACCAACATAACGAATCCAGCCATGAGTATACTGTAATGTTTAAAGGAATAAAGGCAAGCTCTGAACCACGTTGTTTGCCTGACTACCACGTGCAGCTGTTATTTATATATCAACTGATTCTTCAGTGTTTGGTTTTCTTGCATGTGTATATAGTTGGAATTTCAGTTTGGGTTCATTTGGGTGCATATATGCTTCTCTGTGTTTATTTTTGAATTGTGGGAATGTTGACATTTTCCCAATACTGGCTGCTTTGCTCCTTCCCCTGTGACTTCCTTTTTTTAACCACAGGGCTTCTTTGCCTTGATCTAGCCTTCCCTGTCCCTACCTGACCCCATCTCTTGGTCCATGACTCACTGTAGTCCCCTTTCCGTCTTGCTTCTTAATTTCTCTTCCTTTCCATCACCTCAAGAATGCTGGGAGCAGATTAATTGTGGGTCCCAGCTGAGCAGGTGGGAGCAGCAGTTTTGTGAGCTCTTCTGGAAGTAGGCCTACTGGCCATACTTTAGGAGATGATTAATTGGGAGCAAATGTTCTCCATACACCAGGACTGCTAGGGTCACACTGGTTGAGCAAGAAGAGCTGGGGCATGTTCAGCTGCATAAGAGAATGTGTTTGTGTGCACATGCAGTCATAAAAATTTAATATAGCTATTGTTGGCATTCTGATTCTGAGCTATAAAAAGAGGGAGAGGACAGAAAAGATTGAGCGGACATTCTTTGTTATACTAACTGTGGTTAATATACAAATATCCCAAGTTTTTGAAGTGCACAGAGTTATTTGCAAACTTCATAACTGGCAGAATGTGTGTGTGTGTGTGTGTGTTTGGCTTTCTTGAGCAAGGTTAAAAGACCACCAGATTTAGAGTGACTAATAGATCAGCTGGTTTGTTCCACTCATATTAAATCAAGTAAGGAGTGAGGGGAGGTATACACACAGTGGAATGAGAGTTAGATACATCCAGAGCCATAGTTAAATTGATTTGGATATATGAGGCAATTTAAAACTTAGCAACTGAGTATCAGTCAGGGCCAGACTGAACCACAGCAATGAGGTTTACCCAGTTTTAAGCAAAGGGTTGTAATAACCTTGGGAAACAGGAGGAAGAACAGTAGCCAGGGCAATGGTCAGATGAGAAGTATCTCACCCCTCATCAGGAAGGCAGTTGGAGAAAATATAACAGAAGGAACTCTAATTAGTTCTTCGGAAATTAAAGGCAAGGGAAAAAAAAAGTGATTTGAGCCTCGCAAGACTGGTGTCAGTCCTTTGAGGTAGTCCAGAAAGGAAACCAAACCATGAGTACTAATATTACCGTACTTTTACTGTAAGATTATAGCATGCTACTACATTTCTCCCCTCCTCTGCCTTTACTTCCCAGAGAATTAGGGAGGATCCCTTCTGAGATGCTTTCTCCACCCCTTTCTTTCTGTGGGCTGAGATATCTCTTGTCTGACCGTTGCCCTGGCTGTGGCTCTTCCTTTTGTCTCCCAGGGTTATTCTCACAGTCCATTAAATTGGTAGAGGATGGCTAAATGGTTTAGCTCTGGATAATGGCAGTCTGGGTTAATATTCTGTAAGTGTCAACAACTAAAATGTGTAATTTTTTTAGATGTATAATCTCACTTCTTTAGAGTTGTGGTTAAGAGTGTAAAATATACTATACTTGAACTTTTCTACACAATAAGGTCTTGGATTTGCAAGCATATCATATGTTCATAAAAAGATTCTGAATGGTTGTACTGTGCTTCTTCCTCTTCAGGGAGATCTCCAACAATTACTGCTTGTGCCAGACCCAGCAGCTGCTGCCCAATATTGCCAGGATTACATGCCTGATTGCGACAGACAACTCATCTACAAATTGCAGACTCAGGATGCAGAAGAGGTAGGTAGACAACCAAAAGGCAGGAGCTGCTAATAGCCAGGTTCCTGGCCATGACCCCTAGGAAAATCCTCTGTGCCAAATTCCCTGCAGACACCCAAAGAAAGACATTTGCTTGTGAGAATGAAACTAACACCCGGATGATGAGCACTATGGAGTCCCTGCTCTCTGTTCTTAAATAGTAAAAGTTTCTCTTTCTCCATGTTACTCTAAATAACTATGGGTAGAGATATCATTAATATGCTGATGATACTCAAGCTTACATTTCCATATCTGGTGACTTGAGTGATGCTGTTCCAACCGTGTCATGATGCCTGGAGGCTATAGGGGCCGGGATGCGGGATAGGGGGCTACAACTGAACCCAGGAAAGACTAAGTGGCTTTGGGTGCATGGAACTTCAAGATCAGGGTCTTTGACATCTTTGAGGTTGTGCTACCCAATTCAAACCCAATCGGCAACTCAGAGGTTCTCCTGGACTTGCAGTTACTGCTTAAAGAACAGGGGTGGTTGTGACTAGGAGAGCCTTTGTACAGCTTCGGTTTGTGTACCAGCTGCAGCCTTTCCTGGATCAGGACTCAAGCCCTGGTCATCGCTTGTCTGGATTATGGCAATATGATTTATATGGGGCCACCCTTGAAATGCATTCAGAAGTTTCAACCCACAAGCAGTCTTTGGGGCCTGTAAAATGACCCATGTTACACCACTACTTTGCAAGCTGCACTGGCTGCCAGTTTGCTTCTGGGTGCAGTTCAAGGTATTCGTTATGACCTTTAAAGTCCTTCATGACATGGGCCCAGATTGCTTGATGAACTGTCTCATCCTGCTAAGAAAAGCTTGCCGTAATCCTACCAGCAGATGGGATCCAGGAGAAGAGCCTTCCCTGATGTAGTGCTATCCCTCTGGAACATCCTTCCATTTGGGGTGAGGTTTTCCCTCATCTTTTAGCCTTCTATAAGGGCCTGAAGAACTGGCTCTGCTGGTTGGCCTGGGGACCCAGTAGGGGACTACATCACTGGAGGTGGCTACTGGGCTAATTAGTGGACCCCCACCTCCTCCCTGTGCTCCTGCTCTGTATCCACCCTTCTTTTTAATTCCATATTATTGTACTTCCATTGTTTATTTTTAAGGGTTTCATTCCTTGGCTATTGTTATGTTTACATTTTTAATCATTTTTTTTTCTGTTTTATTGTCGTAAGCAGCCCAACATAGTCCCACGGTGAGACGGGCAGCAAATAATTTTAACAAACAAACAAATAAATAAATAAATGGATCTCTCTCCCCTTCTAAGGATTTGATAAAGATTTTAGAACTTTATACTAGGCAGGTATACTTTTCCTGTTCAGTAGTTTATGATCATTATAGGCAGTGCTTTTTTTCTAAAAAAAAAAAAAAAGGTGCCGGAACTCACACACGTCATACAACCCGCCTTGCCTACCCTACAAGGTTCCATCCAAAAAAGGTGCTGGAACTCCGTTCTGGGCGTTCTATGAGAAAAAAAGCCCTGGTTATAGGAGGAGAGCTGGGTTAATCTATGGTGGAGAAAAAAAATTAGGAATCTGGTAGTATCTTTTCCCATTAAAATTTGTATTAAAAGGCATACTGTAGTTTTTTTGTGAAACGCAGCTCACCATCAGATGCATCTGAGGAAGTAAGCTGCTTCTCATGACAGTTTATGCCTTTTGATAATTTTTCATTGGTTAACTCCTCCTGATTTTTTTTAAGAATCTTCTTAGGGTGAATAGGGCTGAACCTGATATTTGACAGTGCTGATTTAGTAAAATCAAGAAGTAACAAACGGGAGTGAGAGAATTTCAGGGGCATTAAACCACCTGGGAAAATCCTTACAAAAGAATATAAATGCCCCTCTACAGACCATCGGCCTTACATTTTTATAGATATCCATCTTCTCCTCACTCAAGTTTTTGCCAATTGCAGTCCTCCTATAGCTATTTTAAACACGCGTTTTCCAATTTCCTTGGGGAAGGATGGTTAAAAAAGTGGCTTGCTGGAAAAAAATGAAAGTTTTGTCTATTTGTCAGGTCTTGTCCCTGCCTTTAAGAAATTTGGGCCTGTTGAATGTGGCTTCCTCAGAAGTACATAATCACAGCATCTACATGATGATGTCATCACATATTTGCCATCATTTTAGTGTTGTCATTGTTTGCTGTCTCTGGAACTTTTTCACTGTAAGCAGTAGTAATCTGGTAGATGGTGGAAATGCCGAGACACCATCCTACGCTGCTTTAGCTGTATCCTTTCCACTATTTGTGGAAATCTTTGCACCTCTTTTATATCCATAAAGTGATCTGCCCCGGGGACTTATCTCCTAAAGGTAAGGCTCATAAGTAACTCAAATTACTTCCCCTTGGGCTTCCTGGGAATGGTCCTTTAGGTGCCTTAGATGACTAGTCCACAGATAAAAAGAAAGAAGGATTGCTTCCTAGAACACTGAGAAGGATAGAATCAGGGCAATTTCTGAGCACATGGATAAAAAGAAATAGATTACATTCTTACTATCCCAAACCTGTCTTCTCCAGAAAGTCGTATTGAATCACAAATAAATCTGTTGTGTGATGGTCTTTCCTCTGTGTTCTCCAAGGTGTTGATGCCATGTTCATGTCTGTCTCTTGTGAATGGTTTCCTGGTAGCTGAGCCTGGATGTATGGGTGGTGACTTTTGGTGTTCTAAGGAAATGGGGAAGTATTTTTTTTTCTTTCTCAAGTGCCTGTTCTCTCTCTTTTTCTCTTTCCCTCCCCTCCCCTTTCTCTCCCCTTTTCTATCCTATCTGCCCCCTCCCCCTCCTTTGTGCAGAACATTCCACAGAGGAAGGGCAAGAAGGGCAGAGGCAGAGGCAAAGGAAAGGGCAAGGGCAGGAAGAAAGGTAGAGGCAAGAAGAAGAGAAACAAAGAGTCCCTCGAGAAGTCCTCGCTCATTCCAGCCTCAGGCGAGGTAGAGAGTGCAACTAACTGCTCTCTGCTGATCTAATAACTTCTGGTTCCTGCCAGCCTAACCCACTGCCCCCTAACATGCCTAACCCATCTAATTAGCAGCTTCCTCTTGCTCTATCATCAGTGGTTCTTCAGGCAGAACTGCTCCCAGAGTACCTGGCCTTTCTGCCCTTATGGCTGCCCATTGACTGCCTTGCATGAGGGCTGATGGTGCCATATGCAATAGCCTCTGGCTAGGGAGCTCAAGGACTCCACTTCCGTTAGTCCTGATTGGCTGCAAAGTCCCAAACGCAGGTGAGTTTTAACGCCTGAAGACATGTTCTTCTCCATCAAGTGCCAGGCCAATCCATTTTCAAATTTCCTTCTGATGTTCAGTCAAAATCAAGGGAGCGCATGATCAGTCCAGGAAGAGGGTGAAAGAGGAATTTCTATGTGGATGGGCAGCTGAAGGAATTCATGATATGTCTCAGGAAAATATCTGTATATAGACTTTTACTGGTTCCTTTTTGGTACTATGGCATCAGCCTCTGATAGCCTCTGACAGCCAGATGTTGTTCTAATGGGGCCAAACCCTCTTTTGGGAACTCATGGATCTTTGCACTTTGGACCATTATAAACAATGCATTAGCTTTAGGAACTATTTAGATCCTAGTGCTAAGCAGTTGGAGGAGGAAATATTTTAGAAGCACTACCAGAATGATAATAAAGGTAGTCCTCATTTATCGACCACAGTTGGAAATACCTGTATTAACGCCATCTTTTGGAAATGGCTTATAATTAAAATACCACAGGGTTCCTTAGCTACCATATGCAGGGTTTATTTTCTTTGAATAAAAAGCTGAGATAACAGCTATTGATCTGGACCACTAAGTGACTTTTCAAAAAATGACATTGTAAATATATGCCTCAACATCATCAAAGCACTTCCATCACCTTATCAGAATATGGCCACTCTGAGAACTCAAACCAGGGCAAATTGAAACATGATATAGTGGAATGTAAGAGTTAAAAGGGATCTTGGAGATCATTTATTCGAATCCTCTTTACTGCACATCTCCGGCAGATGTCCATATAGTCTCTGTGTATACACTTCCAATAAAGAAGAGTCTACCATCTTCTGAGGCATGGAATAGCTTATGTCTTAGAAAAATTGTGCAAATGAAATAATTTAAATCCACTGTTACATATTACCATTTTCTGCAACAGTTCTAAATAGTTCCACTCCATCTTCTATGTGACAGCCCTTCAGATACATGAAGTCAGCTATCATGTCTCCCTGAAGTCTTCTGGCCTCCAGGCTAAATAAATTCAAGTGCTCTTCATAATTTTTTCCCTTCCAGGTCTTTAATCATTTTTGCTGCTCTCCTTCGGATACACTCCATTTCTCAATCTTCTTCTCAAAATGTGGTGCCCAGAGCTAAAAAATTTCTAGGCACTGCATAGCCAATGTAGGGTTCAGGGAAACAATAACATGCACAAAAAATAGGTGCATACAAATGTACTCTTTTAATGTATATAAGTTGTACTTATCTTTCCTATTCAAAATTCTTGTAAATGATTTTTTAAATTGCAAATTGCCTACATTTTTCAGAAAATGGCTTTCTATGTTAGGACATTAATAATGCTCTATCAGTAATAGGTCCTAGTTTGGGTCTGCCATGGAAACTACAAATATGACATTGGAAGGTATTGTAGCTTGAAGAGGTTAATTCAGGAAAAACTGTTACTGATTAACCAGCAGTCTCTTCCACAAAAATAGTTGGATCCAGTTTGCTTTCCTGGTGATAATCTCTCCTTTTGCCCATTTTATTCTCTATTTTTCATGTTCCTGCCCCTGTTTTCTCTTCTCTGATGATTTTGAAAACAAAATAGCAAAAGTTCTATATGCTTTGCAGTTCAGGCAGCATAGACGATCTCTCCCCACCCCACTCTATTTGGAATATTAAGGAGCAGTATGTTGCAAAGATACTGTGAAGATTTGAGTAAAGATGTTACTTAATCACAAGCTGCTTAAACTTGCTGGTTAAACCTGAAGAAGATCAACTGTATGCTTTTAAATAAAGTCCTAAAGGTTGTTAGGAGACTCTCCTAACTTGCTGCTGGCATTATCTATGCAGTGAAAAGGGATGTTAAAAATGGTACTAAATAGCTTGCAGCTACTGTATAATAACAGCTTCGGACTCAACCATTATTTTTGGTTATGTATCTAAACTGATTATAAGTTGTAGGTTTGCGGCAGTCGAATACTATGCACACTTTTGTTTAATTTTGCTGGTGCAGACAGGCTTAGTAGTTTAGGAGATTTGTAATTTTATAATAGAATCTGGACATTATCTTAAGAGTTTTAATGGAATTTCCTCTGTGATTGTTGATCCTTTTATTCTGATTGTTTTAGCTTATGATCAAACAAATATATTTGCATTTTGTTTTCCTCTTGTCTTCCTCTAATGATCTTTTTATGTCAGGGAAGCATCCCCAAATGTGTGAAATACAGGAAAGGGGATGCTGAGCTCATCCTGCCAGTGAATCATTCTTGCCTTGGCCAAGTGAAACCTTTTCCCCGCCAAATGGAGCAGCTGGCAGAGTTCCTTTTTCTAGAATCAAAATTACAGCTGTTTGACTGTTTAGTATTGGCAACAACAAAGCATTTCTTTTTTCCTTTTCTAATCTCTTCTCAGGAAGACTTTGCCACCCACTTGTTCTTTTCTCTCTCTCTCCTATTGTAGGCACACTTCATTTCATCTAATTCTGCAAACACTTGGCTAGCAATAAAGTTCGGGTCTGCTATGCGTTCGATCAGGTAGACAGTCGTAGCATCCCTTTTATACAGATCCCTGTTGTACATAAGTGAGATTGCAGTCCACAAAGTTAATTCTTTGGTTAGTTTTTTTTTGGCTTAGTTCATTTTTCAAATCATGCCTTACTGCATCCTGAGATATCTTTGCAATGCTACAAGATCTAGAAGAATTTATTAGACTGATTTGCCTTCTCAAAAGTAACTCCCTCAGGATGAGAAGTTGTCCATGGAGATTTAGGAGCAAAGTTGAGGAGGTGGCCTTTTCTGCAGTCTTGGGAGTCTATAAAGAAGCTACCGTATTCCAGTAGTAAGTAGAAGACAGAGTTACTAATACACATTTGTGTGTACATGCACACATGCACACGTACACACACAAGCTATTGCTAAAGAAACTATATGATAGCTTTGATGTAAACATCGGGATTTCAACTTTGCCTGAGGGCATCTTCAGGCAAAGTTGGCAGTAGTTTTGAAAGCAATTTGTCATTGCCTTCTTCCTGCATCCAGGTTAAATCTTGATTCAAATATTAACTAAGCCTTGCCTTGCTTAGCTTTGTAGTCCTTGACAAGTTCATCCAGATTCAGATCCCACTTTGGGATATACTTGAGATTAAACTGAAGAACTTCACTGCATTCAAGAACATATGGAAAGATTTCTTGTGAGAGGAAATACATGACCACTTTGGATCCGTTGTCTTTGCACCTTTCCTGCCTCCTGCAGTCTATTGGAATCATTAGAGTACAGGTAGTCCTTGACTTACGACCACAATTGAGCCCAAAATTTCTATTGCTAAGCGAGATAGTTGTTAAGTGAATTTTCTTTACAACTTTTTCAACTTTTCAGCTTTTAAGTGGATTTTACAACTTTTCTGGCCGCAGTAAACCATTGCAGTGGTTAAGTTAGTAACACGGTTGTTAAGTGAATTTTGCTTCCTCATTGACTTTGCTTGTCAGAAGGTCTCAAAAGATGATCACATGACCCCTCCGGGACACTGCAATGGTCATAAATGTGAGTCAGTTGCCAGGCGTCAGAATTGTGATCACGCGACCCTGGGGATGCTGCAACGGTTGTAAGTGTGAAAAACAATCATAAGTTACTTTTTTTTAGTGCCGTTGTAACTTCAAATGGTTACTAAATGAACTGTTGTAAGTTGAGGACTATCTGTAGTTAAAAGGATTATGTGATTTCCTGAGATAGCATCTCTTTCCCCAGTAACTTTGAGTTTCAAAATTGGCAATGCACAAACCTTATTTCTTTCTTAGGATCGAGTGGTGTTCCTTCTGTAGTTACATATATTCATCAAACCTTTTTTTTCTTCTAAGTCCCAATTTAGGGGAACTTTCCCTATGTGTAGAGATCACATGCAATAAGAAAATAATTCTTTTCCCAGGATGCTATTTTGTCTTGCCTCAGGATCTGCTGGGTGTTCCTGGGAAGATAACACTTGGGATACATAAATTGGACGTAGTCTTTAAATGAATGGCGATGAGCTCACATAGAAATCAGAAAATAACAGTGCAGCACAGACCAAAATTCACTGGCCTTCAGGCACATCAATCCTAGAAAATGACATATCCAGCACATAGATGTCCAACAACCCACACAGTTTACTCATATATTGTTGATGGGCTGGGGCAAATTGGCAGAAGAAACTCTATTCCTCATATGGATTTTGCAGTCTCTTTACAGATTTCCAGATAAATGAATGGCACCAAATGTGAATTTTCATACCAGGTGTTCTGAGTTTCGTAAGTCTCAAGAGTGAAAGACTGTACTTAATGTGCTTGAAAGCTCAGCTGCATTTCTGCCTCTTTCCCAATATGGCATAGCCTCTGATCCACTAGAGCTTTTGCCCTTTCTTACCAAAGTCCACTCCTAGATCCGCTAGCAAAGATGGTTTAAGTAGTAGGTGCTGCCAAATGTATTTCAGTGTTTAAACCCTCGGGGAACTTTACAGAAATGATGCCAGGGGATTTGACACTGAAAGATTAATCTTTTATAATAAGTTCCAAAAACATCTCCTAGGCATGGAGCTATGAAAGACTGTTTCTGCTCTAACCTCAAGGTACTAGATTTTATTGGCCTGAATTTCTCTTACATCATGACCACTTTAGTTGGCTTTTGGCTGCTGGCATATTTCTAACCCCTAAAGAATTTGTACAAAATCTATGTGCGCATTGCTAAATGTCTGTTGCCAAATAAGTTATATAGATTTCTTTAACATCTTATGTCTCTCCACCACCCTCAAGAATGAGACTCCAACTGATACTAGTCCGACGAAGGCAGCTACTGAGTTCTGGGAAAAGGTTCCTGATGCAGAGGTTGGCATCCTCACTTCTACCACTATGACAGCCAACCTCAACCTTACAGACAATTACCAGGTAAGACAGACATTGTTTCCAAGGCCTTGGGGGTACTCCTTCATTCTCAGAGTTTAAAGAAAGCAGGGAAAGGGTGAAATGTGGTTTGGATAGATATAAAAATAGGAAAGACTAGGTGCAATACTTGGTTTGTACTGAAAACTCTGTTTTGGTTTTGGAGCCTGCTAAGGCCCAACTCCAAAATGTAGTGAACAGGCCTGGAAACAGCTGAAGTTAATTTCATTGAAATTTACTTCCCAGTCATGTATTTAATAATTTAATTCATATGCTTCACTGAAAGTATAACTTGGAATCAAATTTTGAAGGTCTTTAGAGGCTGCTTTGAGGGCCACATGAAGCTCTGGGGACTCTGTTAATTCATCTGTGGTCCGTGGTATGCCAAAATTCATGAATCTTGTAAAGACTTTAAGGCCACAAGATGTCTTCAGACCATGCATATGGTCCCACTTTCCTAGGACTTCTATCACTTCAAAATGCAGAAACCAGAATAACATGTCTAAAGAATCTCTGTTACCAATTCTACCTTTAGATACAAAGCTGTAGTCTACTCAGATCAGGGAAGGATTTGGATTTGGACCAAGTCCCTACCTATTGTCCTCCCAAGCTACTGTCTATAGCAGTATGTTGTGCAATGTCTTGTTTGTTCTGGCAGCTGTTCACAATAGCTAAGAGTTTAGCATTTGCAAAAGGATTGCCTTCTCTAGCACCTTCCTTTTCAGAGTCCTCATACAAGGCACCATGATGGACAGAGAGCCATTCTCAAGAGCTGCCCCAACTTCTTCAATATTTTGCTTTGAATACTAATTGGAGAAAAGCATCGGGGACTGCAAGTTCTTCAGAATAGTTGCTGTCCCTGAAGAATGCCTAGAGCAGGGGTGTCAAACTCGCAATGTCATGTGACGTGTTACGACATATCGTGACTTTTTTTCCATTGCCGGCAATGGGGTGGGCGCGATTTTGCTCTGATGCATCCAGCCCGCGGGCCGGCAGTTTGACATCCCTGGCCTAGAGTAAAACTTACAACAGTCTGCCATACCAAAAACCTGCACCCATCCTGGAACCTGATTAGTGTGGCTCTTTGGGGCACTCATTGGGACCAATAGCGGACTTTAATGGGAGAAATGGTCAAGAAGGGAGAACAGCAGTCAGTGAAGGATGGCGCTAGCACAATGTATAAAGAAGGCAATTGGGATAAGAGGCTGGTGTTTCTGAGACATCCAAAATCTTTCTATTTTTACTTTACTTTGGTTGCAGGACAGAGAAGCATCTTCTTTTGAATGTAAATTGAGGATGTTTATGGCTTTGACCTTATCTAGTAATGGATTGTAGTCTGAAGAAAGTTATCCATGATCAGAAGTTACCCTAAAACTATTCTAACCAATCCTGTTACAGCCAATATATTTATGTATTTTATATGTGGTCATATTTTGACTTTTGGGTGTGTTCAGTTGTATCCACTCCTAATAAGAGGTACCATAGTCCCAGAGAAACTATGGCACATATTATTTTTTTTGCCTAACATTACAATTGTTTTCATTAAAATCTTGGAGATGGAAGCTATTTGTTTCCAGCCACCCAAGATGTATGCTGAGCAAAATTGTACCTGGGATTCCTACATCATGCTCTAATTAAAGTTCAGTGACATCAGTCTCAGGTTCTCCACCCCTCATATAGTTTCAATTCTAACCTTTTCATTAAAATTCTCAAAAGAGTGTATAATAACCCTTGTCGGATTGTTGAAAATGCTGAATGGAAGGTACTTTCAGGACCTCACTGTTGAAAGAATAACTGGACATACTCTAATCTCAGTAGGGGTTGCACATAACTAGTAGCAATTTGGTGATTAAATTACTGCTGGGAAAATCCAACTGTATGCTGCAGTAATTTCCCATGGGATAATTGTAAGAAATAATGTTGACATTTCTAGGGTACAGTGTAAGTATTACTGTCTGGGACAGAAATCATTCAGCTGCCTTTTCCCTCTCAGTGTGTGGCAAAAATGAAGAAGTAAAACAGTAATTTAATTCTTATGCATTGGAAGTGTAAATCTAGTTTAGGATAGAACAGAAGTGGGAGGGTAATAGTCTGGGATCTACTGGTAGATCTTTATATGATTTGAATTTAAGACATTGAACTTCCATTTGTTTATCTACACTTCTTCAGAATTATGGAATCTACTCCTTAAGATTTACCTTCATTCTCTGTTTGGGAGAGACCTTACTAGGCTTTTAAAATTGGATTAAGATTTTAGGTATGATCTGGATTGTGGCTTAAATAATTTGAGGAATTATTCTAAAATACACAGTATGGCTGAAATGATGAAAATGGGAAGAGAGTAAGACTTGGATTCATTTCTGGGATACAAAGAAAATCTCAAGTTGCTTTAATTAATTAAAGCTACTTTGATTCTATGTATATATATTCTTGTTTCAGTTGGTGGATCTTGAGGTTCTGGTAAACGAAGTAGAACAACGATAAAGGAAATGATATAAAATAGAAACAAAATTCCCCAAAGTCTAAACCTTGCTGTTATCTCTTAAAAATTGAAACGGGAATAAATTACTACTTCCCTCATAACATTACTGTCATGCAAATCCATAGCTTTTTCAGTTGTCCTCCAACTGTTTAATACCTAGCTTTGTCAGGGGAAGAAAATCCACTGGATTGAACCTTTGGTTCATGTTCCCCACCCCTCCTAATCAGAAGCTACATATAACCATTTCCATAATTTATTAGATCCAGTCATAATGGAAACCAGACATATATGTATACATATGAAAAACCAAAAGTCTGTTGATATGTTCAGGACAGGAACATGCATATTAAAGGCTGCGGCCCACACAAAATCATTACCTAAATTCTAGAACAGGGGTAATCAACCTTGGCTCTTTTATGACTCGTGGACTTCAACTCCCAGAATTCCTGAGCTGGCTCAGGAATTCTGGGAGTTGAAGTCCACGAGTCATAAAAGAGCCAAGGTTGACTACCCCTGTTCTAGAATATGCATATCTGCAGGCCCAAACAGGATTCAGTGAACAAAGTTTCTTTTCTTTTAAAGGAAAACAGAATGTAATGGTAGGGGAGAAAGAGTCACCTACAGGAAGAGGCTAATAGTGTGAAAAGTAAT
Organism: Protobothrops mucrosquamatus; assembly: GCF_001527695.2. Lineage (NCBI taxonomy): Eukaryota > Metazoa > Chordata > Lepidosauria > Squamata > Viperidae > Protobothrops > Protobothrops mucrosquamatus. The sequence continues at coordinate 53,913 of NW_015387112.1, forward strand.
TGTCGCTGAATACATCTGCTGTACTTCATATCCCCTTTTCTAATCCCAACAGGACCTTCTTGGAGAAGAGTATTTAATCAATGAGAATACAGAATTGAATGCCAGTGTCACTTACAGAGCATTTGACGAGAGACTTGACAATAAAGATTACGAGGACTACTATGACCAACGAGGGGCCAGTGAAGCAGAGCGGTATGATCCAGCTGAGCACATTGAAGCCACCATCCTATTTCCCGAGGTAGCAACTTTACAAACATTTCTCTAAGCAATGAGTAACAATCTGAGCACTGCAGAAAATAATCTCATTTCATTCAAATAATGCATTCCTTATTTGGAATCGAGCTCAATTTTACTCAGTGGTGCTTGTTTTTGATTGTATAAGTTCAAAAACATAACTGAGGTTTAACCAGCTGGAACGCAAGTATTACAATTCTAATTAAAAGATAATCTTGCAAAGGAGAGATACCATTTAAACACTTTAAACTTTAGAATAAGGGAGGAAAGGACCTATCTCACTTGTATTAAAAATACTGATTGTACAGTCTCTTGAAAATAACAGTAAAATCTGAGAACAAACTTAACGCTCTTCTCATTGCCAAGGCAAAGAGAATCTTATCAATGAGGCTGGCATTCCTGGACATAAATTGCTCCTGATTTGCACTCCCTCATAAGCTCCTACTGTTGCTTCATTGTTAGGCCATGACCCTCAGCTGCACTGATTGTTGAGGGTCAAGACCCAAAGTCTCATCTGAAATCCATGAGAAGATGGAATAGCAAAAGGTGGTAGTTCACCAACAGAGCTACAATGTCTTTATAATCTGCCTCTCATTTAACCCATCTGCGTAACCATGCTGTCTTGCCCCCTCCTCACTCCAGTTTAAATCCTACAGCAGTCTAGCCAGTCTGTGCATCTGATGAAGTGAGATGCAACTTATGAGCTGAGCCCATTAAAGAAGCTGAATCTACTTTCAGTCATGCTTCCAACTGCACATCAGGCTGGGTTTGTTAATCCCCTATATATACACTTACAACCACAATCTCTCTTTATATTAAAAAAGTCACAAATATATTTTAATGAGTAGAATGAAGATGAGGAGGCGTGTTAGTGCCCAAGACATATTTTCAGTTGTCTCTCACGTCCAGGATGCTCCAAACATGCCAAACTATTTCCCATGGAACCTACTTATTTTAAAAAGAGAATGCTATGTGTTTAAAGAGAAGAAATTCTGGCTCTGCTGCTGCTTAGAAGGATATGCCTGTCTCCACCTAAATATTTGCCAAGAGTGCCCTATTTTTGTTTGGAACCTAGGAGCACTGAAACTTGTATGACATTAATCAAAAATATGTATGAATGTCTTGTTGCCCCTATGCCTCACCCACTCTTTTCCCAATGGCTAATTGCCACCAGGCTGGGATGGAAAGTTGGCATTTAAACCAAGTTTGACTTGCCCTCTCTTCTGAGTCTTCTGACTCAGTCCAGAATCCACTGTGCATCACATATTCCCAGGGTGCATTATTTCTCATGGCAAGGATTTCAGTTCCATCTTTTGGACTAAGAAATTGCTTTTGAGCAACATCAAGAATTTCTGTCAAGTCAAACATAACTTTCAGCACTTAGATGGCTATGAAGAAAGAAAACATGTTTGCTGCTGCCTTCTTCTTGGATTCTGGGGGCGGGGACTTTCCAGCCCAGCCAATAGCCCTGATAATTCCTATTGGTACTAATCACATCCAGCCTGGCTCAGCTTCTTAAGATCCGTCAAAATTGCCTCTGTGCTGCCACCTAGTTCAGATCAAAACATGGAAACATTGTAAATTAAAACACAATAAATATTGTTTTTAAAAAATCCAGTCTTCTAGGATCTTTTTGCTCAGGGCTGTTAGTGATAAAAGAAAACACAGTAAGATTTAATTCATAGGTGCTCAGGACTCAGATGAGGGGATTTTAATTAATTTTATTCCTTTGTTTGATTTGATGCTATTTTGCCTTTGGTCTCTTGCCCTATGCCTTTGGAGTTGGGTTTGCTCCAATGACCAACTCATGGAAACTCAGTTCTTGAACTTGTTTCCAATGTCTGGAGATATTAAGCCATTTATTTGCTCCTATTTCACTCACCATGCATTAAGTCTGGAGAAGTGTGGGATAGCTCCCTTTACAGGAGAGGTCACTGGAGATCACATTCTATCTAAGCAACAGCTAGCCCTCAGTGCCAGTTCTCACAGTCAGTCAACTTAGAAAAATCCCACACTTCCTTCCAACAACTCACATAGTCCAGAATCAAATCCACCTTCATTTTAAGGTACAGTAACTTGTTTCTGTTTGAATAGTAGATGGCATAAGATTTGTGGCTCAGTAAATCAGATTGAAGAAACAATCATCTTGAATTTCTTCTGTTCAGTCTCCTCTACTTTAGGAGATCCTCTCCATCTACAATGCAAATTGTAACGTTATCATAACTACTAGACCTTGTGGTGATTATTTATTTTCTTTGTGTCTGTAGCAGCAACCAAATCTGAAGGGACAGAAAGGGGAGGCAGCGGTTATTGAACCTGTGAGTAAAATATGTTTTCTGTCCTGGCTTTGCCAAGATCCATCAGTCTGTTTGGAGACTTAATTTCACCACCAAATGGTGGTTTGGGGTTTGTGGTCAATTCAGTTTTGATTCTTGGAAGGATAAATATCCAAAATTCTAGTGGTTGTCAGACAGTTGAGAGATGATACTAGCAATATTCTCTGGAAACTTGAAATGGAGAATTGGATCTTGTATGAGGACAAAAATCTTGCAGACAAATACAAAACTAAACATTTACAAATATATGAGAATGGAAAATCTGTTTCTTTATTGTATTCACAGATTGGTTTCTGGATCTTAATTGAATGTTGTATATGCTTTATTATTAGCTGTGATATGCTGGGTTTTCCCTCTGAAAAGTATAGATCACAATATAGTTTTCCCCTTCTGGGGATTGTTAGCTTAATTATGCCCCAGAATCACTGGCATATATCATAATAATATCTCACAGGTACAGGTGATCTAATAATGCAACAATTAGCTACCTATTTTTTTATACATTCAACAAGGATGTCTACAAGCTTGTTACTTGTGCAGAACATTTAATCATAAGCATGCAAGTGGTTTATTCCTCAGGTATTAAAGAATCATTAGCATTTCCCTTATCCTTTTTACAAGTGTGTGAACTTATTTCAGTGCTTAGAGGCAACTATATTCACTATGTAATTTTGTGAATATTCACAGGCCACAGAGTCACCCCTTCCCTTCAGAACCAGTTCAGGGTTATTGAATCTTTCCCCTTTCTTTTTCTTGCAGGGTATGATTTTTGAAGGGCCAGCTGGATATCGAGGACCACAGGTAAGAGACATAATAAGTGTGGTGTCATCAGTTTTCCCAGCCAATTATTTAGTTATTTCCCAAAGTTATTTAGGAGGTGGTCACCTTCTTGCTGGCTCCTGGCTTTCCCCCCACCTTCTGGGCAGGGAGAGATGATTTGCAACAGCACAATCCAGGTTGATGCTATTATATAGGATTAGGAATAGATTTTTCTTCATGTCTTTCTGCTCCTTTTTCTGCCTTTCCCCTATGTGTCCTTAGATGGGAGAAACAAAATCACAGGAATGTCTTGAGAGAGTTGATTGGCCCTTCTCTGTAGGATTTTGTCTCAGTCACAGATGTTTGAAAATATATTTAATATACAGTAAACCTGCTCGCAGGGCTTGGAGTAAGTCCCAAATACAATCAGGGTGTATGCAGGCAAAAAGATACATTTGAACTTCATGTAGCATGATTACTCCCATGAACATGACCCACTGAAGTGTGCAGTTCGTGCATGATAATTGATTTGCCCCAAAACGCTCAGTACATTTCATGGGAATGTGAATATTTCTGTGATTCCTCCCACCCCGATATTTTAGCACGAAAGTAACAATATTCTTCTCTCTGTTTTGTTTTGCCAGGCAGTTGCAAGAAAATATAAAAATTAGTGTATTTGGAAATTAGATACCTATTTCTTGAACTGAACTGAGTTACAGCCCTCAAACTGTTGACTCCTGGAAACTTAAGAAACCTTTATTTCAACAGCTCATTTTCGAGAAAAGAAATTATAAGAAGTTGGGAGTCTTTTTATCAGTCTGTCAAAGATCAACTGGTATTCTGATCATAGATCTTTTAAATACTTCTTAACTTACTTCCCCAATATTGCCTTCCTATAATCAATTTTCAACTTCTATAGAGTGAAAAGTCCAACTGTCACTCCATTTAAACTCATTATAAGAAAGTAAGCAAACAGATTAGATGGAGTAAAAAAAAAACAGCCTTGGAGGAATTAGAGTTGAGTACTTCTTTCTTCAATAAGGACCTGTTACCATTTGTTGCTTATTGGTAGATTTCTCATAAAACATGCCATATGTATTTGAAATTTTAGTCGAGAAGTACAGAGTTTTGCAAAAAAGGTATAATCCAAGTACATCTGCAGAAGCAGACTAATGATTGATGTTAGTATTTAGGTGCTTTATGTGGTCTTTTTCCTGTTACTCATAGGGAGGAAAAGGGAACTGTGCCTGCAGCCTGATTTTTGGAACAGTCAGGCATGATATTGTTGCTATTAGATACATTTGATACAAAGCTGGACTTGGATAATAGTGTGTCGTGATGTTTCTATTTTAAAAAAGGAATTGTGTGTGAGCTTTTCTTCATTTATCTTAATTTTCTGCTGCATCATTTCCCAGGGAGAGACGGGTCCCATGGGATCACCAGGGCCACCAGGATTTCCAGGAGATCCTGGCGAGCAGGTAAGGAAATCATGATATGGTTCAAAAAAAATGATAGTCTCTTCGATTTTCCCCCTGGGGTTTTTTCATCCTCTCTGAAAACGGTGGGTGTGGGGAATAAGGAATTGCCGGCATGTGCTCCTTCAGTGTATCTCTTTGACAAGCCCCAGCTTGACTTTGCTTTCTTTTAGCCCAATGTTTCTCAAGAATGATTGTCAGAGGTATCTTACTTACTTTTGCACAGGGACCACCAGGACATCCAGGTCTTCCAGGAGCTGACGGGCTACGTGGACCTCCTGGAACAATGCTCATGTTGCCAGTAGGTGATGCAGGGAAATGGGCCAGTTTGAGAATATATTTGCAGGAAACAACGTCATCCAGTCCCTTTGAAAAGCAAAAGATTCTAGAGGGATGTTGTTTTCAGCCTTAGTATTTGATGTAAAATGAGAATCCTTTTTTTAGTTTCCAGGGGCATTACTTTATTTTACAAAATTTTTTTATTTTATTTTACAAAATTTATATGCCGCCCTTCTCCCCATGGGACTCAGGGCGGCTCACAGCATGTTAAAACAATATACAAAATTACCCCTTCTAAAAACCAATTAAAACCCAAATATTAGTGGCTGTGACTATTTAAAATCATTAAAAATTATCCCTATTTAAAATTCACCCTAGGTCAG
>NW_015387112.1:60760-105945 GCF_001527695.2 Protobothrops mucrosquamatus
TCGGTTCGGCTGGCCCTCCAACTGCTCTCCAGGCGTCTTTTCCGACGTTTCATCTCTCTCAGCCCCTCGGTAAACCAAGGAGATGGTCGAGATCCACGTCGGGTCAGAGGCCGCAAAGGCACGACTCGGTCCAATGCTGCGGCGGCAGTTGTCTCCCAAGCCGCCGCCTGATTTTCCGCCGAGTCGTGGACCAGATCCTTTGAGTATATTCCAGGTGCAAAAATGTGTTGACATTGATTATAAAATAAGATCCCAGAATATAGGTTAGATAAGAAACGGAGCAAGAGGAACTCACCTTTACTATGACCCAAGTATCCAGGAGGGAAGTTTTTTTTGATATGGAAAGGATTTTGATATGGAAAGTTTGAAGACCGATGAGCTAAGTTCAAATATACAATTCATCCCTCTCTAAGAACAGAAGAGTTGATAATCTTCAAAACCAGAACGTTTTGAGTTTTCTATAGTTGAACCCATTTTTTATCCTCCTGACACTAAATAAACATCAAAGCAGTATTTCAATTAATAAATGTGGGTGATGCTTTCACTTAAAGATGGTAGATATGAAGATTTGCTTTTTTGGGGTAGTAGTGTCATAATAATGGCATATTGCCATCTAGTTTATCTAGCCATAGCCTCAATATTCCATTGTTCTCTTCCTTGAATTTGTGTTACCAATCTATTTCCAGTTCCAGTTTCGTGGTGATTTACTTAAAGGCCCTTCAGTATCTTTCCAGGAGGCCCAGGCCCAGGCTATTTTACAGCAAGCCAAGGTAAGCATGGTGGGCAAATGTATGAATATATGTGCATATGTTGAGCTTTTTTGTCTTAAATCTTGAATTCTCTAAGTAGTCAACTTGTTTTGCGCCAACACTCAACACCTCTCTCTCTCTCTCTCTCTCTCTCTCTCTCTCTCTCTCTCTCTCTCTCTCTCTCTCTCTCTCTCTCTCTCTCTTTCTCGCCCTCTCTCATTTTTTATTTCTGTTCTGGATAATGTTCTATATTCTTCTCAAATTCTTAATGCCATCCAGAAATGTTGAGATATTTGACCTTGCAAATGTGAATTATAGGTGAATAAATTGAAATAATAATATTGCAGGTTTTCAAGTGATTTCTAAATCAGGTGGCTCATCACAGAACATCAGCTAATCAAATTACTGAAATCACTCTCCTAATCTATTCATCATCCATTAAATTGCAGTATCTCAATTCCCTCAGTAAGGTTATGTTTGCTTCACCAGGTCATGCACAGAATTAGTGAAATGTATAAACAAAAGTATATTGTATAAAACAGAGAGCCAGCTTGGCATAGTGGTTAAGGCATCAGGCTAGAAACTGGGAGACCATGAGTTTTAGTCCCACCTTAGGCACAAAGCCAGCTGAGTGACTTTGGGAACTCTTTCAGAAAGGAGGCAATGGCAAACCACTTCTGAAATCTTGCCAAGAAAACAGCAGGAACATGTCCAAACTGGCTCAAAACAAACAAACAAACAATAAACAATTAAACAAAGTTTCCATCCTAAAGATTCTGCATTTCTTTGCACTTAAATTAATCAGATTATCCATTTCAAGCAGTCTTGGAAGAGAACAAGCAAACGTAGAAGAGAGGAATCATAGAGGGTTAGCATCCCCTTTTGCAACTAATATAAATCAAGTGCTTAAAACAGCCCCCACAAAAAATGAACCTCTCTAGGAACTCCTGTTCTCTGATTATTTCACACTTTTGAAATGTGAAATAACAATCCTCCACTCACCCCTTAGAAGATAGAAAACTGCAGATAATGACTCCAGACTGATAATGAACTTTCTCCATTTGATCATGGTGTCTATGTTGCCAGTTGTCACTCATGGCAGTGTATGTTTACCTCAGGGTGCAGCAACTGTGTTACCTATGTCATGCAAACCCATTCTAACACTAAAGGTTTTCCATATAGAATATTCACATTCTGTTTCAAGGAATATAGTAAATCAGACTTAAGCAGATAAATCATCATACAGTATGGAAGAGAAACAAAATCTTCACCCAGCCCAATGGAGAACTGATTTGATCGATTTAATATATTTTTTTTAAAAAAAATGGTCCTAAATTAAATCTGCACCTGGGTTGAGAGTTCATTTGAAGAACAGAAGATCTTTTCAATAATTAATTTAGGTTAATGATGTAATCATGCCCTACAATAAGATGAATAACATGCCTTTTCTCATTCATTTGAATTAGACAGAAATTGGCTTAGTTAAAACCAAGCAAAACCAAGATCATTCCTGAACTCATTTTGTCCACTTCTCCGGCTATAATGGTACAATCAGAAGAATAAAGATGAATGAAACTACTGCTACCTAAATATTCTTTTTTTCTCCCACTTTAAACACCTACCTCAAGCCAGCATCTTCTTATTTACAATTACTCAATGAATTTCTTCCCAATTCCTTTTGATTTTACTACAGCTCATCATTTTCTTTCTCTTCTCAGCTTTCCATGAAAGGGCCTCCTGGCCCAATGGGACTCACGGGAAGGCCAGGACCACTAGTGAGTAAATGTGATTGTTCAAAGCTGTCCTATAAATTGAGAGTAATAGGGTATATTTTTAGGAAAGTTTTGAGTTTCATACTCATCTCTATGCTGTGAATCATGGGTTAGCTTAGTAACGTCTGTGTACTGTATTTGGGCTGAAATGAAATATTCTTCAGCACATAACAGATTTCATAGAAAAAAAGTAGTACGTGGCACACAAGCATTTTTCTTCCATAGACATTGAAAAGAACTTTAATCTCCTGAAATTGTCTAAACTTATTTGTGCGCCAAGCTACAAATGATCTTAATAGTGTTGTATTGTGAATGTACAAAATTCAGGGATTGAGGAATGGAATGTTTCTGAAAACTTCAAGATATTCTAGTTCCTCTCCAAACCATGAAGTCTCTGGGTCATGCCATTTTGGGGAGAATTTAGCAGTTTTTAGAAATTCAGCCCTCCTTTGGAACATGCTAGGTCTTTCTAAAATGGCATAGACTAGGGAAGAATTTGTATGGTCTTGAAGGAGAAATTATTATGTTTTGTGAAACATAACCATTCCTGAATTGCTAAATTTTGTGTATTTCTATATTGATCTTAGGTATGGGATTTTCCCCATGCAACACAGAAGGTGCAAAGTGGGTAGAGAAAACCATACCGGGGTGTAATGTCTTTATCTGATTTCCCTTTATACTGCATTGTTGCTGATATCAGATAATAGCAGTTCACATATAGAAAATTAATTGGCTTAGGCAAATGTGGAGCTCCCACAGATATAGATGATAACAACTTTAGCTCCTATATTTTTTGCTCCAGACCATTCCCCCAAATTTACCTTATGCTGTGTGAAATCACAATTCCCCGTACCTCTCCATTAATGAATAGGAATTGAGTGTGTAGACGATATCATAATATGTATCACTTTCTGTTCAAGGAGAATCTAATGTTTTCAGGAGAAGAATGCCTAAATTTTCCCTCATATGTATTATTTTGCTGATTTTTTTTTAAAAAAATAACAGATAGAATAGTCTTCCTCCCCCATCAAATCCTGGATATATATATACCGTATACTGTGGTTGGATTGTTCATCTTTGGAATATTATGGAAGAAATTAACCTACTTACAATACGATTTCTGCAGGGTCTACCAGGAAAATCAGGACAAAAAGGGGATTCGGGTGACGCCGGACCCCAGGTTGGTTGCTGAAGATGGAGAGGAGGGGCTTGGGCTTTGCTGGTAGGGAATTCTGGGAGTGGAAATCTAACACCTCTGGAGGACACAAGGTTGGTAAAATGTGAAGTATAAAAATGCCAGCCTGATGTCCAGTTTCTTTTCCATTCAGGCTTTCTCATCCTTTTCTCTCTTTGTGCCTTCAAGCCAGTCTTGACTGCCATTGACTGCCTGGACTAATCCCTTCAGTTTTTTTGGCAAAATATTGTCAGTGGTTTTCTTCATGAATGAATGACTCATGGTCACCAAGCTGAGTTTGTTCCCAAGGTGGGACTAGAACTCAGTCTCCTGTTTCTAGCCTGGTGATTAACCATTAGATTAGAGGTGGGGAACTATGGCCCCTTTATGACTTGTGGACTTTAACTCCCAGAATTCCTGAGCCAGCCAGACTGGTTCAGGAATTCTGGGAATTTAAGTACACAAGTTATAAAAGGATCATAGTTCTCCACCCCTGCTTAGACCAAAGTGGCTCTCCCTCATTATTCTTGCACTTGTTTATCTGCTGTCCATTTTATAGTTTTGTACAGTATACATTTCACATTAAAATTTCTCTACCCTGATAGATTTACTTTGCCTATTATATTGTACTCTTCCTTATTGAACTGCATAAAAATTGAATCTGAATATGAAATAAGCAGTTTTGCAAAACAGATAATAATTCATCCCTTCCCTCAAACTTGGAACGTGTACTGTAGCCATTTTAAGCATGCTGATCTTTTCCCCTGGCATGCTCAGATGAGAAGGCTTTTAGGTTGTCCTTAGCAGACAGAATTCTGGCATTGGTAGCAAAGTAAGTAAAAGAGTCTTTTTTTCCATCAGTTTCTTTTTTCTTTCCCTCCCTCCCCTCATCATAAACATTTACCATTCATGGAATAAAAATACATCCCTAGGGTACAAAATTATTGAAGAAATGTAGGTCTTTTGCAAGATTTTCCTGATATATTATCTATTATACCCTCGTCCTACCACTGATTGATAGAAAATTATTTGTGATTTATTTATTTATGATTTATATTGTACCCTATTTCAGCCCCATCCTCCCCTTTAAAAAATGTATCATAAAATGCATTCAGAGGATAGAAAGAAATGAAATAAGATTAAACATACAGTAATTTTGGATTTTTGATCACCTACAATTTTGATAAGTAATCCGTAGCTCTCGCAAACAACTTTCAGGGTCCATAATCCATGGACATATCTTATAAATGGAAATTGAGAATTAACAGAGAGGACACTGTCTGGAAAATCTGAAAGTTCTCTTCTTCTGATCTAACATCAGGAAAGGAATGAAGTACTAAGTCTTTCTCAAGAATATGCTCCAAAGAGCAAAATTCCTAATGAGGAAGACTCCACCTTCTTGAATCAAAAGTTTGGGATACACACAAGAAGTCTTTCTTATGGGTCTGAAGAGATAAGTATTTATAGGAATAGGCTTTAAAATCTTCTCTTTTTCTGGAATAGTTTTATTATGTAATAACAAGTGTAATGTAATTGGTGATATTGATAGTTTAGATATTGCATTCTGGAGTCCTCCAGGAAATGGCACACTGAGTGGTAGGATAAATTTTTCTCCTGCTGACAAACAGCTGACTTTGGCAGCACACTCCCCAGATTTGAATGTGAGCAATTAGGAATGATTCAAGATGAATCTAGACAATCATGATTCTTGATAAGAGCGATTGGAGGGTCAGGTCTCCATCTTTTCCTGTCAGCATCTTTTTTAAGGCCTAGGTTTTAAACATCTTGTTTTGAATTTCTTTTTTGCTTTTGACTTACATCTTTAATGAAGCGTATGGTTGAATGCTGATTTATTTTTATAGCCCTTGCTATACTGTGAACTTTTTATCTTTTTTGTTGCTTTGCTTTGGATTTAAGAAACACTTGTTTTTGCCATGTTGAAACCAACAGTATAAAGATTTTCTCTTTGGTAGTGAAAGTGATGTGATTTGATTTATATCTGCACCACACCACTGCAAGGCTTTTGTATTTTACTAATTTTAAAAAGAACTTGCCTTTTTAAATTTGCTTTTGTATATACTATATTTCTGGTCTCTTATCTTTCTCTCTCTCTGATTAGATGGAAATTTTCTCTTTTGTTTCTACTTACTCTCCTTCATGGGAAATATTATCTTAATTTTTCCTGCGGACATTTTGTTATGGAATATCATTTTTTTTTTGTCCTTGAGAGGAATTGCCTATGTTTTGTTGTGAAAGTCCAGCTACAGTATAAAAGAAATTTAGACTATATTAAAAATGGAAACAACAATAAAGCCATATCAACGTAATCTCAAAGCCTTTTGGAAGCTTTAAAAAATGATTTTCAACTTACAAGCTCTGAGTGAAAATATAGATAAATTGTTTGATGGTTTAACAACAGTCATAAATCAATCTAAGGTTGATACTCAGATACAAATAATACAGCTAAATTAGACTTCCAATTGGAAATCAATTTGTTGCTGACTGAAGGAGAATGAGCTTTGTTTGAGAATTGCAGGCCTGTTGGAGAAAGCTGAAAGGGGTATGAAGGCTTAGAGATAGCAATAGGGATGAGTGATGAACTAGATTTTCTTAAGACAACTGATGGAGATTATGGAATAGTATATTCAGTCAGAAGACAACTGTTAAAGAGATGTTGTGGTTTAACTGGGTCAAAAAACTTCTGAACAGCAAGTGTTGTGGAAATACTCACAACAGAAAACTATGACTTTAGGGAATGAGATGGAATTGTTGGGAAATATCCCAGTTATAATTTTAAGGAAAAAACATTATTATTAAGAATCAGTCAAAGATATTTGACCCTGGACAGATTAGAGATGATGATTGCAGTGGAAGATTAGAAGCCATAGTGGGCTTTCTGCACGTGAAATGCAATAATAGATTGTCAACAGAGGACTTTGGAGTTTAGTTTTGTTAGCTTTACCTGTTAACTGATTTCCTCCCCCCCCCCAGTAAATATATGGTAGGTCAAATTAGTTGGGCAACTATTGCTAGACAAGTTTACAGATTGTAGGCCTGTTTTGCAAACTATTATTGTTGAAATATATTTATCAATATTCAATTAGGGGGCAATATGTGTGTATATTTTTTATGCATTTATACATTTTGGTTTTGTTTAGTTTTTGCTTTGCTTGTTGTTTTGATTTTTTTTTTTTGAAGTTTGTATTTTAATTTTGGAAATAAAGTTAAAATTTATTTTAAAAAAAAAGATGTTGCATTCTGGATTGGTAATTGTTTTTGGATCTTAATATAGCAGTAACAATAGCATTTAGACATATACCACTCCATACAGCAGCCACTTTTTACATATACCACTCTTTACAGCAATCTCTTACAGTGTTAGCATATTGCCCCCAACAATCTGGGTCCTCCTTTAAGGGACTTCAGGATGGAAGGCTGAGTCAACCTTGAACCCATTAGGATCGAACTCTAGACTGTGGACAGAGTTAGCCTGCAGTGTTGCATTCTAACCACTCCACCACCAGGGCTCCTTACAACTTTGTTCTTATCAGTAGGATAGGGCATCTATAAGACCTCCTTTCTGATAGATCTTATATTGATGTTAATGTAAAATATGTATTGCCACTAATGGCCAAAACTTCCAGATGAGATTTAAGTCAAGGCACATCATTTTCCCAAATGGAGGTGAATTTTCATATGAAAACAAACACACATAGAGCAACTGTTGGTCTCATTTATTTCAATTCTCATTACAGGGTTCCCCCGGGATACAGGGACCAATTGGACCCCCAGGGAAAATTGGCAAGCGGGTAAGCATCAGATACACGGATGGGTGCCAATCTGTAGGAATACTTGCTTTTGGCCCCCTTTTCTCACTCTTTTTTTCTCCTTTTCATTTGTTTAAAGGGTCGTTCAGGAGCTGATGGTGGCAGAGGACTCCCAGGAGAAACAGGATCCAAGGTTTTCTAAACCTTAATTGTAGGGTGGAATTCACATGAAGGAGGGGAAGAGAGCTCTGAGATTCCCACTCCCATGGTGGTTTGGTCTTTCCTGCAATAGCAACACAATCATGGGGTGCAAATAGAGCTGAATCAAATGTTGTTTCCACTTTCATGTTGAATTTGTTGGATTCAGGAGAAATGCATGCCGTGTAAAAATTTAACACCCCCCCCCCCACGCATTTCGTGACTGTGGCCTTGGAACCCATTCAGCACTCAAAGGAAATTGTGCAGGAAATTAAGAGGCGTCCCATTGAATCAGAAGCAGGCCCATCTAAGCCATCTAGTTTCCAAAATTTGGCCAGCCAGGCAGTTCCACAGGTACACAAACAGGGTAGGAAACCAACAATCTTTCCCCTTGTTGTTGATTCCTAGCATTTATTATTCAAAGATATAATTCTTCCCTGAACATGAATACTATTTGAAGTAGCTCATTGGCAACATATCTCCTTAACTGCCAAAGCCTTCACAGGTAAGAATATAGAAAACTGTGCAATTTGCCAACCTAATCTGTGATTTGTCATCAGCTGTCCTGGATTTTGGTCTCAATATACAAGAGACTGAAACTGGAGCCTTTTGCATATTTGTGTGTCATTTATCATTAAGTCATTGAATTCTCCTGTGTAGCCTTAAAAAAAATAATAATAAAGGAATGAATGGAGAGGATCCAGTGTGTGGGGGCTTTGTGTGCACAACTTCCTCTGAGCAATTATTAAGTACTGGAATGAAAAAATCAAAAGCTTTGGAAAATATAAATGTTTTTAGTATTTATGAAAATGAAATTCCATATACAAGTTGTGAGGCCAAACTGCACATAATCATAACTGCATAGTTCTATTTTTGAAGGCAGCATGTACCATATGCATTGTCCCCCTCACACACATATACACATGCACACACAAGTACTCTAGTATGTGGAATAAGATGACTTCAGCCCTTTGTCCCTTTGATACCCATAGTGCTTTCAATTTTCATTGCTCAAAAGGGGAAAAAATGCAGGGATCCATTCTTCCCTTCTCCCATCAGATCTTGTAAAAAAAAGAGATCTACTATAATCTTTACAATACAAGGATTAGGTCTCTGGGATATTCCATACACGCTACAACTCTGCATCCTTCATGGCTGACTCTATAGAATGGGGTTGATGGAAGTTGTAGTTCAACAACATCTGTAGAGTCTCACTGCTGACAAAGTAAGTCAATACTACATTTAATTTCCTGCATAGTGCACAAAGGGAGATGGGGGTGAAGCTGATTTAGTTCATCTGAATTGAAAGTTAAACCACAGAATTCCTGAATCTTATTTGTCTCAGCTGTTAGTTTCCAAGACATACACAGTCACAAAAATAGCAAATCCTTGCCTTTGGTTTACAATCCAACAAATTTAAACCTCTTTTTAAATTTTCAGGTTTTGCTTCCTTTTAAATTCTGAGGCACCATTGTTGCCTATCAAAACATGGCAAATAGATCATCAAGACAACATTGTCCTCCCCTTACTTTGCCCCCTCATTCTGTGCACCTATTTCTTGGGTATAATTTAAAATTTATGTTTTTTAAAAAACTGTTTATCTGGTAGGATTGCTCTAAGGACAAAGAGCATTGCTGCTGTAAAATTAGGCATGCAAATCTATCTATCTATCTATCTATCTATCTATCTATCTATCTATCTATCTATCTATCTATCTATCTATCTATCTATCTATCTATCTATCTCCATCCATCAGCTGAAAAACTGGTCTATATTTGTCAATAATCTGCTTTTTTCCTTTCTTATAGGGTGACCGGGGCTTTGATGGTCTCCCAGGACTCCCTGGAGAAAAGGGAAACAGTGTAAGACTACCCTAATATCTATACTACTGTCATCTATTTAAGCTACCACCAACATTCACTCTCCACTTTATTGCTTTGCAGGGAGATATAGGGAAGCCAGGCCTACCTGGACCTCCTGGAAATGACGGTTCTAAGGTACGCACTGATTCTGATAGAATATTTGTAGCTCAGGGTTGAACTGTGGGGTCCTTGGTACTCTCTGAGCTTCGTTGTTTTCTTGCAGACGTTTCATTAACAAACTAGGTAACATCATTAGTGCTAGTAAGGATTTGCTTTCATTTTATATACCAGTGGCTTTCCCTGTTGGTGTTGGTGGGGAGTGGACTTAGTGTTCTTTAATTAGGCTATTGTTTACTGTTAGCTTGGTTGTCTGCGTTGGTAGTTTCTTGACTGGAGTATTTGCTTCTTGATTGTTGGTCTAGTGTAAATCTTGGTGTTAATCTCTGCTTATCTGAATTTGATTGCTGGTGAGGAGGTGTTTAGGTATTTTTGTTTCCTTTTTGGCTTTTTGATTGTCTCTTTTGAAGAGTATGTAGATGTGGATCTCTGTGTGTCTCTTGATGGCTAATTTGTCTGAGTGGCAGGCTTCCTGGAATTCTCTAGCATTTTGGGACATGTCTTGGTCTAGGATGATCACAGTTTCCCAGTTAAAACTATGGTTAAGTCTGTTACTATGTTATGAAATTAGAGTTTTCATCATGCCTTTTGACTGCTAATTGATGTTCCTTTTGGCCCCTGTGGCTATTGCAGTTCTGACACTGTTATATTGTAAACAATTCCTATTTTTTCTTCTGGGGCTGCTGTGTCTTTTGGTTTACTTATGATATTTTGGAGGGCGTTGGCTGACTTGTGAGCTACAGTGATGGCATGTGGTTGCAACAGTTGGTTGGTAGTTTCTGAGATTTTTTGATATATGGCAGTGTTGTGCTTTTCATGGCTTGTGTTAGTTGTGCTATATTGGGTTGACTGAGTCAGTCACTTTTCGAAAAAGTTGCGTGGGCATCCATTTTGTTGCAAGACATTGCATAGGTGCTCTGTTTCCTTTTTCTGATGTTCAGGATTACTAGCACTGATGTTCAGGATTACTAGCACTGATGATGCTAGTTTGGTAATGAGACATCGGCAAGAAAACAGCCAAGCTCAGTAAGCATAGATTGAAAGTGGGGGTGAACTTTTAGATAAGGGTGGATGTTGCCTTGTAGAATAGTGTAGAACCTTTTTCTTGTAAAACTTTTAGAGCTAGGGCTATTTTTGACTTCTACAATAGTATAGCATTTTTATCTTGGAGAACATTTAGAGATGGAGTGTACTGTTGTCTTCTATAACAGTGGATTACACCCAATACTCTCAGCTCAGTTTGGGATTCCTAGAATCAAACCAATAAAATTCAGCATACGATTTACAGTATTTCAAAGATATTAAAAAACATGCTCTATATTTTGAGCATTTTCAGTATTTAAGCTTAACAGTTCTATTTCAAAATAGGGTAAAATACTTAAAACAAAAGAGTTAGCAGTAAAGTGGATTTTGCTTTTTTAATATTTTAATGATTTTAATGGTAAAGTAGCACACCTATTTACTTTTATTACTATCATATCATTGTAAGCCTAAAAGAGGCCAGAATTTCAGGCTCATTCAAAGCCAGCAATATCACAATTCCATTTTCTCCTACCCAGCAGCTCTGAATAACCAATAATAAGGTATCAAACAAAAATACAATCGCTGACTATTTTGTTTTGTTTTAATTAGAGTTATAGAAATAGGCCAAAACTTTTCCCTGTCCTGATTGTAATGTCACTCTGGCACCACTTGACAGCTCCCAGGATCCTCTTAAGACCGAAAAGTATGGTCCTCAGCAAAAGTATGACTTGCCCTGTTTTACAGCTATTTTTCATTTCAACCATCAAGGACTATGAGCCATTTGATCTGATGGTGGGTTTTCTAGTCCAGCGCATCAACTTAGGAGGCCTCCAAATCATGTGTCGTCATAATTCCATGTCAATTGACCAGGGATAACTGGAGTTGAAGTCTATCTCAGATGCCGCAGATGGACAAGACTGCCTTTAAAAGACACTATATGTTTAACTGAATTGGGTCCAACAAACATAGCCTTTACTGAAATAACAATAAAAGCAAGATATTTAAATGAATACTTCAAAACATCTAGGACATTTAAGTCACAGGCAAGTGACAGAGCAATGTACACCAAAGCTTAAAGCAATATTATACAAATAAGTATTAATATTATTAATACTTATAATTATTAAAAACTTTAAAATATTTTCATTTGACATACTTATTTTAATTAATATCACAAAAGGTGATATGGGAAACAGCATTTCTTAAGACGTTTATCAGGGATTCTAAAGTGAGGTGGGCCTGATAGCACTTTCTAGGAAAGCTGGTTTGCTTTATTTTTTTTTCTTACAGTGTGCGATAAATGAAGTGTATTCTGTAAATCATGTTTTTTCTTCATAGGTTTACGTTATGACCTGGTTAGTGCCCAGTGTCAATTGTATAGCTTCTCAGAACAACATCGAGAATCAATTGCAGCCTACATATGGATTTGAAAAATAGACAAAAAGACAAAATAATATTAGAGCATTGCAACTTTCCAGAACACTCCCTTATAGATCTCAAAGTAACCATCTTCGAAAAAAAATAGTTACTAGCACAATTGAGTGAGAGGTTATTAAATTCATATACATCACAAAGGTCTCAACAAACACAATGATTTTTAAACCAATTATAGTTGGTTTAAATAAAAGGTCTCAACAAACACAATGATTTTAAATCAATTATAGTTGGTTTAAATAAAAGGTCTCAACAAACACAATAATTTTAAACCAATTATAGTTGATAATTGAAATGTCTCCTATCTAACTTGTATTTGCATAATCATTCTGTCTTCCTCATCCTTTCCCCTCTTCCACCTCATCCTAATTTCAATCCTACAACAATTCAGCCCCTTGATGCATGTGATGAAATGAACTGTTCTTAGAAAAGCTTATATCTTTTCATAAAATTTATTGCTGTCAGACTCCTGATTTTTTAACAGTGGACAGATAGTAGTTAGCAGACAGATCCGTGGGACAAATAGTCTATGATGAAAGAAGAGTTGAAAACAAACACATATTGTTTTATACTTAAATTCTTAACTTCTTTTATTAGGTAGTCTGAAAATATTAAGGGTGAAATATATGGAATATAAATTATTTATATATGCTGATGTTAGTATGACTATTCCTGATAATTATGTGATGTCATTACCTATGTTTATTGAAGTCATATACAATATATTTTTTCCCCTCTGGTTATACTAATAATTGGAATATATCTGATTTGCTGCCTTTGGGATCTACTATGCCTCTAGATTATTCTAAAACATTAGAATTTACAATTCATACAATTTCACACAATACTTGGATTTATATCTTTTTTTGAAATACATCCCAGTACTGTGTCTTGAACTGAATATATCTAAATATATAGATACAGTTTCTGTTGATGGTTAAAACCATTGCATTAAGTCTTTGAGGCAAGATTGCCCTAAAATGAATATTACATTGAAATTAATATATATTTTAAGAAGGACTTCGTTGTTAATTACTAATAGATATTTTATGCAGAGAAGATAATAAGAACATTTTGTTATGGACAGCTAAAGCTTTATGACTACCATTAGCCAAACTGAGATTACAATAACAGCTGCTTCAAACTTCCAGATTTCCAATTATACTGTATCAATTGGCTTTTGTTTAAATATCTTTACTTTTTTTGAATGAGTGTTTTTATGATTATTCCTCTCTTTGGGCCAGGGCTTTTTTTCTCGGAGAAAAGGTGGCGGAACTCAAACCTGGCCACGCCCTCATCAAACCCTAGGACCGCCCCTTTAGAGAACAGGATGCAAGTAAAATTTGGGAGGGGCTATTTCCGGTGCGGCCGGCCCGGAAAAAGGTGCCGGAACGCAGTTCCGCCGCGTTCCGGCTGAAAAAAAGCCCTGCTTTGGGCCTATTTTGAGCACCAGCATATAACATTAATGAAATCTTGGCATGTTTTGGGGTCCAGGTGTTATGAACAAGGATATTGGTCTTTTAGCTTTGAAAGCTAAAGCATTTGGTGATTAATAAATAAACAATTAAGTTCTTATTTCAAATCACATGATAAATTGATGTTATGGAATAACCCACATTTGAAAATATAGGGAGATATACTTTATTGTGATGCTTGGGCCAAACAAAGAATCAAGACTAAATCAGGTGGCTTCTAATGTTTTTAAAGACTTTGAGAGATAGCATGTTGTATATGACTAACCTCTAACATTTGTTTGGAATGTATACAATTGAAATATGTATTAATGAAAGAATATGGCAACCACTAAAGTGTCTGCAATTTTGGGATTCTTAAGTGATGCACAACTTGGAAACTAACCACTCAATTTAATAAGTAATAAAAGAGTGAATTGAAAATATTAGCAATATATCTGAAGAATTGTCATGAAGAATGTGGTCCCATCTAGCTTGGGACATGGCAAAGATGATAGCTTTATATAACTTTAAAAAATTACTTAAAATTTCTGATTTTAAGGAATGGATCAAGGATACATGTTTCCTATCTATTTTTGTTAAATCTTTGGATTCTGAAAATGATGATTCAATGTGTTTATATATGCTCTAGATATAATGGTAAGTTGAGGTTCAAATTAATTTTATATTGCTATCTATAGTTATATGGATGTTTTGCTAGTTTTTTTGTAACAGTTACTGTAGTTTATTTTAATCATTTCCCCCCCCCTCTCTCTCTCTCCCTCCCTCCCTCCCTCCCTCCCCCTCTCCCTAATGTACCTCAAAGGGTTGCTGTTGTGGGGAAAGAGTTTGCCACTTTAAGTTATTTATAAAAATATTAAAGGCCGGATAAAAATTAAATAAACAAGAACTACAACTACACAATATTTTAACTGCCACGGCCCCTTGGAAATGTAATGCCAATGTTTATCTTTGAGTTAAGTACAGAACTTGTAGTAACCTTAAAGCACTCAGAATACCTTCCTAGGAATATAGAATGATTAAAATAAACTACAGTAACTGTTACAAAAAACTAACAAAACATCCATATAACTATAGATAGCAATATAAAATTAATTTGAACCTCAACTTACCATTATATCTAGAGCATATATAAACACATTGAATCATCATTTTCAGAATCCAAAGATTTAACAAAAATGACAAAGTACTGATTATATTTCCCACTTAGAGTTGAATCTTCTCTGATGGATTTGTCAAAGTAGCCTCAGCTGTTTACTCATTTGGTATCCAGTTTGAATGTATCTTTTTTAAAAAACAAATTTTATTAATTTTCCAATTTTACAAAAATCCAAATATTAAGGAAGCAGTGTGGTGATTGGGTAATCAATAGTCCAATAACAAAATATTTATACGTGTCTCAGGTTACATCATCAAGAATTCCCTCTCTATTTCCCTTGATTATTATATCACATTCAAATTAACAGATTGCTAATTATAACTCAATCAGTTAAGACAGTTATCAATATATTTTAACTTGTACATATCTGTATCCTGTTTTAAAATTTTACTTAATTTCAATTACAGTGTTCCAAGTTAGCTTAACATTCATTGTAGCTAGATTTCGGGTAACCCAAATTTCCCTTATTTCATTACAAAATAGTTGTCATATCTAAAATACACATATTGTTTACTTAAATAGATTCTTACTTTATTATACAAATATATTCTATTTCTCATCCTAGTACCTCATCACTTACTAATAACGTATCCTTTATTGTCTCAATCCAACTTCCATATTATAATTCAAAATTATTATTCTAATGGCTATTTTTTATTTCCCTTGTAAATCTAAGTCCTAAATGTTAACTCAGTTAATATCTTTTAAAATCTCCTTAGCCCATTAAGTAAGATTTTAAGCTCTTCCATTATAAGTAAAAAAATCCCATTTTTAAAATCTGACTCTAGCTTTCTTTTTGTGCCAAGCAGGCTTCCATGCCAGTACCTTTAAATCCTCAGGTGGGTCTCCCTTCATTCCTACACATGTTATTTGAATCAAGGGAGACCATCCAGTTATCAATTTTTCAAAGGAACTGGCCCTTTTGTAATCATTGGATCGTTGGCCTAATAGTTCAAATCTCCATGTTTGGTTTAGTATATTTGTCATCAGCTCGGTCTGGTCTTCTTCTTCTTCCGGTTTCATCTGGCTTAAGTAAGAAGTCATGTCCAATGTTGTGATTGTTGTTTGATTGTCTAGGTTGTCTAGGTTCTCAATATGCTGTGCTTGTTGATCTTCAGCACCCTCCATCTTAGTGTTGCTTTCTTCACTTTTTGTTGTTTTTTGAATTGCAGATTTTTTAGTTGAAATCAAGGTTTGATTATCAAAGTTCTCAGTAGATTGTACTTGGTGCTCTTTAAAGTCCACTTTGATATTAATTTCTTCTTCTTCTATTGCTTTTTGGATTGTAAGTTCATCATTTGAAATCTGGGCTTCATTTTATAAGTTTAGGGTGGTACCTTTGTCTTTCAATCTGGAATTTATTAGCTCAGTAGCTTCAAGGATTTTTTTCAGTATAAGTTTATAGTTAAGTTGTGGGTAGTATTCCTTCATTTCTATGGTGTTTACAGATAGTCCTTTAGTGGAGACTATTTTTGATAAAAGTCAGTGAATGTCCACCTCCACTATTCCTAGAAGTTGTTTTCATCACCCAGCTGTTTCAAGTTCTTATCTTTTTTAGATAGTGCCAAGGACAAATCTAGGTAGTTAGCAGGTCTCACAGTCAAAGAAATTCACTTGCTATACCAGGCTTCACCACAAGATGTCCCCTATAGCATGTAAAGTCTTATTCCAAACTCAAGTTAGGCTTTTATCCAGTTTAATTTTTTTCCCAACTTAACAAGTAGATAAGGTAATAGGTCCCCGTAGAAATGGGAACTTTTTGGGACCCCAAATATCCAGAGAGTGCAAGTCCAGTTTTTTAGTTGTTTAGTTTAGTTATTCTTTTCTTTTCTTTTCAAAGCTTTAATTTCCCAAGTAGGCAGACGCCGCCATGTTAAAGGGAGGGAAGAAATATCAAAAGGTTTTTACAGGAAGGTAGTTGGGGTACAAGAAAGGTAAGGTAAGGTCTCACCCAATTCCTCCGTGGTGCTTTCGTTGTGCTTGGTGGTGATTTTGGCTTTCGGCTGGTACGGCTTAGTGATCGGCCATGTTAATGGCTGATCTTTTCTCCGTTGGTCCAAAGGAGCTGCCTCAGATCAAATGGAAGGGCTGCTGCCCTTCCGCGATCTGTCGAGGGTCCTCCTTGCAGTCGTCGCCCCTCCAGGGTGACTTTCGACCCTTTTCAGGGTCTCCCGACAAAGGAAAACCAGACAGCGGAGAGAGCGCTCCCTCCGGAGGTCTGCCGGCGTCGCGATTGCAAACTGGAAGCCCAGTTTGAATGTATCTTAACTGGGGGAGTAGGTGAGTGGAAAGAGCCTAACCTAATATCTCATTTTCTCATTTCTTCCTTGTTTTTAAAGGGCTCTGAAGGTGTGCAAGGGCCCAGAGGACAGCCTGGGGAAGCTGTGAGTATCTGTCTACCTACCAGGAATAAATACATTGGGTTTTTTGAGATGGCATCAAACTAAGCCATTTTAATGGGGCAGTAACAAGGGTACAGCTCTCATGCCTTTCTTCTTCAATGGAACCAAGTTTCTGGCAAGCATATTTCATTGAACAATGTTCCTCAAAGTCTTCTACTATAACCATATTTTCTCCTAGGGTGTACGTGGTTTGCCAGGCTCGCGAGGTAATCCTGGTTCTCACGGCCAGCCGGTATGAATTTCCCTGTCCCCTTTTATTCAAAAGAAGATTTGAGCAGGGATTGAGCAGGCAATTGCTTCAATGAATGGGAAGAATTTCAACAGGAAAAATGTGTATAAGTCTTAAATACTGTTAAAGTTTTGAAATTTAACCTGAACATAAGATTTTGAGCACTACTTTTGAGCACTACTTAGTTTTTGAATTCACAATTAGGTTTTAAGTTCTTTTTATGATATTGCAGTGTGTAATGGTGAAAGCCCAAAACAGATATATTGTCTGGGTCCATATGTTACACTAAGATATATTTTCATTGAACCATTGTTGGTCGGATTCATACACATTGGTAAGCCACAATCCATGGTTTATAAATTAGTAGCTGGGTGTGCATATCATACAAAAAAAAGAACCTAAAGAAATCATATGAGTTAGAATCATCATCACATTAAACTATACTTCATTTCATTTTTATGTTAATGTTCTAGTTTATTTATTGAATAAGTGACAAATTCCTGAATTTGCATAGTACTCAAAGCTAATGCCAAGTGCACACATTTAATTTAACCCAAGAAGTGAACCTAGCTAATATAATGTGAAGTTTGAACCTACATGTCTGATCTTTCAGTAATAGTATATTAAGAGTATGTGGCAGACTCTTTCTCATCCTTATTTTCCTCTCTTTCATATGAAAACATTTAACATTTTAATCATGGTGTAAAAAAAAAATCTGAATAAGTATCAATCACAATTTGCCAAATTCAACATCACCTGTTTATTTAGTTTGCGCGTTTTACCCTTAAATATAATCTCAGTGGAGCCATAACATGCATCATTAAGGTAAAGCATGGAAGAGAGAAAATTATGAAAAAATGTTCCTAAAGTCAGGACTAGATTAGGAGATAGAAAACATTAATGACTGTGAAGGAACTAAGAGACAGAAGTCAATTTGCTAAAGTAGATGAATGTTCTTTGTCATCCATTTCTATCTATCCCATCATATTTTCCAAAATGGACACAGAATAATTAGGGTTAGAATTTTAGTTTTCCAGTTTGGACTTGAAAAATAGTTTCATTTTATATTATTCTGAACAAAAATCTCCCTTTAATTTTCATGATCTTGTTGTTTACCTCTCATAGGGTATCACTGGTATTGATGGTGCTCCTGGGCCTAAAGGCAACATGGTAGGTAAGCACAGGGAATGAGGACTTTTCCTTAGTATATGGTAAAAGGGTTGTTTGCATTTAGCAGAGAGATATGAATAACAAATGAGATTTAGGGAGGTGAACATTGTTAAGTTATAAGGTCAGAAATGGCTGAGTACATGCGGTTAGAAGGCTGAAGGTCTCATACCTCAATCCTTGCCACCTTGTGTCTTCAGATCTTGCCTCTGTTTTAGGTCAAAGTTTTGGTATTTCCTGTTGTCACTATCTATCTTCTGGGGGGGGGAGTTATCTGACACCCTTCCCTTCAACCTAGTGCAGGGATAGGCAACCTTGGCTCCTTTATGACTCGTGGACTTCAACTCCCAGAATTCCTGAGCCAGCCATGCTGGCTCAGGAATTCTGGAAATCCACGAGTCATAAAAGAGCCAAGGTTGCCTACCCCTGACCTAGTGTATAAGAGATATAGGGTTCTCTTATTCTGTATTGTCTTTCTGATGTCTAAAAGATATAAAGTACAAAAAATAGAGGTTTTAGCCATTCTTCCACCTGCCCCATGGGAGATTAACCAATGTCATAGGACTTAAATAAAAAAATAAAAAATAAAAATTGAAGTAAAATGTAATAACAAATATTCTCTTTTGAACTTTAAGATTGAAAGTATAGATATTTTGTGATGCAGGAAATATATACTGCTTTCTTAGAAAATAGAGTATACAAGACAAGACAGTACTCCAGGCAAATGACAAGATGGTGTTGGTTTTCTACAAATCAAGATTTTTTTTTGTCAGAAAGTTATCGATCCCAGAAAACCTATGAAATAAAGACTTCAAAGAAGCAAATTTGAATAGTGCCTCAACTATGAATGAAGGCTAAATTGCAGACAATTGTTTAGCTTGTACAGAGAAACAAAATCATTAAATTTGGTGTAATACTACAGTGAAAAAAGAAAA
Source organism: Protobothrops mucrosquamatus (assembly GCF_001527695.2). Taxonomy (NCBI): domain Eukaryota; kingdom Metazoa; phylum Chordata; class Lepidosauria; order Squamata; family Viperidae; genus Protobothrops; species Protobothrops mucrosquamatus. The sequence goes on from NW_015387112.1 coordinate 80,221, forward strand.
GAACAATTTAATGCAAAAATAAGAGAAAACAATTGAGTGTGATTATTTCTACAGAAATAACCATTTCTTGAAACAAAATGCCTTTTTTGTAGTCTGCCAAGTTTGAATCTGAGGCTGGTGGGTGATGATATCAGCCTTTTCTACTCTCTGCTTTGGTTCATTTACCATCAGGCCAGCCTAAAACTTTTAAAACACTTAATAAAGAGCACATTTCCTCAAAAATATAGGGCGAGCAATTAAGCCTATCTAGCAAGCAAGGATGATGTATTCACAATATAAGAGAATATACAGTATGTTGTCAGAGTTGAATTGTGGAATCCTTGGTGCTCTCTGAGCGTAGCTGTTTGCTTGCAGATGTTTTATTACCCAACTAAGTAACATCATCAGTGCACTCACAGTATATAAATATTAAACACAAACTAGTATCCACTTTGATTTCCTGCTGTAATACTTTATATTGATCCAATCTACCCTGCCACATCACCCCCAAAGGTTAAGTAAACTGGTCCTGATGTAGCCCTCCAGAGGTCAAGTAGACTGGAAGGCAGTCAGCCATGGTCAAGTCTGTAGGAAATAGGAAGTTGTTCCTACTCCCATTGCTTTTTTGTCTTTGGTCATTCTGTTTCTGTTTACGTAAAGAAATATCTCTGAAATGATGACCCGACAGGTCACAGGTTGCCTAGTTCAATCTAAGAATCTTCTGAGAAGATTCTTCTAGAGCAGAACCTGAGAATATATCAATCTTCACACCAGCCATTGAAGTTTGATTTAGTAGACTAATTTTAAAGGGGACAAGATATAACATAAATGGAGTTCCAGTCTGGCTAGAATGTTACTGTCCTGATCCAAATGCTATTTTTTTAAAATAAATTACTTTAATTGAAGAATGCAGCTCATCCTATTTTCTTTTACAGTATATATGTGTATCTTGTAGAAATATAAGGGAAGTGGCTATATTCATAAACAGTGGAAATGTGATGTAGTGGATTTTTTTAAAAAAAAAAAAAATAAGCATGGCAGTTTAATTCATGAAGAAAAAAAGATATAATTTAAATATTCCATGTTATAATCTGGAAAATTATATGTTTCCAAATATTACTAGCATAAAATAGTCTTCAATTAAATAGAATTTTTCTAAAGCCATATTTTGCTCATATCATCCAATTCTTTTCCAATGCAAAACAAGGTCTACTTAAAATCAAGACAACCAATTTTGTAAATCTGGGTTTCTCTTTTGTCTTCAGTGTCCTTGGAAGGACATTTTTAAGTACTGTCATTTGTTCTGAAGTTGAAGTTATGTTTGTTCCTTCAGCAATTTAAATCTTTTGCTGGATTTGCCATGTGAACAGAACATTTGATCTTTTACTCCCTTTTATTTTAACCGAAGGAAAGTAGAAATTAAAAAAAAATGGTAAAGAAAAATTAAAAATGCAGCAGATTGTAATAAGCATACATGTTTTTGAAATATCTTAAAAACAATATACTTCTAAACTTTAGGCCTGTGCTAAGCACATCTGGTTTTGTTTCTCATATTTATTTGTTCAGTGCAACAAAATACAGGGAAGAAATTATGTAAAGGGTCTCAAGAGTCTGTTAGTATGTCTGTCTATCTTTCTATTATTAGGACCCAGAACAGATTCAAAAAGGGCTAAATTTTGTGTGCTAGGAGAACCAATCAAAGAACATTTGAATTGAACAATGGATTAAATTGGGGCTGGGGTGGGGATATCTAATATATCCTTATGGGAGGGGCGGTTGGCCAGCAGTTTGGAATGCTGCCAGTTCCCCATTCTAAACCTGATGGTGAAGTCCAACAATTACTGGGATAGAATGAAAATAAACGTTAATGCTTTTTCAATTATACTCTTCCATACTGAATCATGAACGATAGTTTTCCACAACAAATAGATATGTGCAATCTGTATTCGCATAGGAGAAGAGGGTTTGTTTGCTTACTTACTTACAATAAAATGTTTATACCATGATTCTCAGCCAAACTTTTAATCCTAAGAAACGTACTGCAAACAAAGCCTAGTCCTCAATGAAGAATTAAGAAGTAAGACACAATACCCTAGCATCAGAGCATTGGTTTCCCAAAAGCTTTAGAAACTGGATCTTGACCTTCTCCAGATGTTTCATTCTTCAAGTCTCTGCCCTCTCCACCTTAGTAATTTTACTCATTGTGTCACAGCTGTTGTCTCTTCCATTATGACCTATGTAAGCATGTATATGCACTGAACATTGGCTGACTTTAGGGTTCTCTATCTTCAGGGCATTCCAGGTGAACCAGGCCCATCTGGGCAACAAGGAAACCCTGGATCTCACGTGTGTATTTTCTTTGCATGTACATGTGGAAGGCTGGGATGTAGAGGGTGGGGATAAACATGAGCAGGTCATTTGCTGGTGAGTCTGTTAAAAAAAACAAACAGGGAGGAGAGTATTACATGCATGATTACAATTTTTGTTACTTTAGTGAAATGTGCCAGTTAACCTTTTTTTCAATCATTATTATATTGTTAATATTCTCCAATCTCCATGTGGGCTATTATTAACCCCAGGAGGACAGTTCCCACTAGTGTCTAATTTGATTCTGACTGTGAAGTTTATTATCAACTGGGTTCATAGGGTAAGGACAGGTACAATATAAAAATAGTTTGGAAAATATTAAAGTACTAACTTCATCCGACTGTGGTAGGGAGGCAGATCAGCACATTGAATAGTCATGTTACTTGTTTCATCTATATCAATGCAGGGTAAAGTGCACCTAGTTAATTTTAATTATGTCATCCAAATAGACCATATTTCTGTGTCTGATCATCAACCTTAACATGGAAACTTTAAAAAAAACGAGCATTAAGAGAGAAGCTTGTGCTGTGCAGTTCTTTGAAGAGATGTTTCACTTTCTTGATAATGGAAGTGAAACACTCCCTCAAAATTGCCCAAAGAAGCAATATCGTTCACTTGCATCTAAGAACAAATGAAGTAGCCATGTTGTCTTCTCTTGCTGTCCTTCAGAACCCATTTCTGCCATCTCCTACAGAACTCATCCAATGGGAGAACGCTAAAAGAAGTCTTCTTCAAAAAACTAAAAGAAATGGCTAAGGAGCTTTCTTCTACTATCTACTTCTTCTAGGAAGTGCTTCTGAGCTAGATACCTTCAGCAAATGCTATAGGAATGTCTAGCTTGGAATGTCCTTGGTGTACAGATGGTCTTCACTTAATGATGGCATTTAACAACTGGGACCAGCAATTCCATCGCTAAGCAACACGATCGTAAAGCATGACATTACATGACTGCACCAGCTTAACAACAGCAGTTCCATAACTAGGCAAATTCCACGTTTATTAAACACAGTGTCACTTGGTTGCCTTTTGCAACTTCTTGGCAGCTTACCCGGTGATTTTGCTTGTCAGAAGCCAGTGATGAAGATCTCAAGTGGTGTTCATTTGACCACAGGATGCTGCAACATCATAACTGCAAGCCAGGTACCAAGTACCTGATGTGGCTATGGAAGCACTGTGACAGTTACAACTATAAGGAACCATTGTAAGACTTCTCATTCAGTCCCATCAAAACTTTGAGGATGGCCTGTATGCAAAAGGACTTCTGGATTGGCTAGGTTTGAAGGAATTTCAGGCAGTCCTAAAGCATTTACTCTGGGTCACTTGCCAAAACCTTTTGTTCGTGGTTTAGAGAAGGCAAGCAGCATGTTCTCTGCAGCACTCATCAGAGGAGACAAATAATTTGGGGGAGGCATTGCTTGCCTCCTCCTGTGGCAAATGCTATGTAGCAGGCATCACTTAGGTTCTTCAGAATATTTAGTAAAAATTTGCAGGGTACAAATCTCCAGATCTGCATCACACACCAGAAGTAGGCAACTGAGTTCACTCAGCATGCCCAGAATATTTTGTCTAAAAAGTTCTGGATAGTTTCTGTACATGCTGCAGGCAATCCAGAAGAGATGGCTGAAAGTAACTTTATCTTTTTTTTCTAGTATAAATTGATTTGAGACAACCAAATTGCTAGAGCAAAGTGATTACATTACCTCTGCAGTGAAAACTATTTCATCAGAGAAAGAAACTAATCAATGCTCTGCAAATTTCTGCACAAAATATGGCGGTGTGTGTGTGTGTGTGTGTGTGTGTGTGTGTACCATTAAGAATTTATCTTTTCAGGGAAATAGATATATTGGAACTGAAAGGACATTTCCAAGATAGTCCCAGGACTTTGAAAACAATAACTATGCCTTATCCAGAGAAATGATGATGATGATGATGATGATGATGATGATGATGATGATGATGATGATGATGATGATAATTCTTGTAAATTGTCACATTTCTCCACTCTGCTTGGTTTTTCTCCCCTAGGGTTTGCCCGGTCCTCAGGGCCCCATTGGGCTTCCAGGAGAAAAGGTGAGATGGAATTAGGGAGTGTCTAACTGAGTGGAAGAATTAGAACTAGGCTGAAAATCCCAAGTTTCAGGGTAGTTATAGCAGCAGGCATCAGAGTTCTACCACTGGGATCTAATGCAAAAGACTGCTGTGCAGAGAAATTTGTTTTAACCACCAAGATCAATGTGATTTTGTAGCACTTCCACCTAATAATCCTCCAAGATTTCTTTATTTCAGCCGTGTAATATATGGTGGGAGAGGATTACATTTTGTTGCTGATTTTGTTTCTGTAGTTTGGAAGAAAAAGTCCAGCTTAAATCTGGTACAAATTCCTCAGAAATCTGCCAGTGGCTCCCAATCTGCACTCCTACTCTGTCAGCATATCCTTAGTCACATGTTTGACAGGAGATATGAGAACAGATAGAACTATATCACTCAATCCATTGTCACAATTCAGATTGTCCTACCCAGCTTTCTGATCATCTCCCCGCACTTTCTTTTCATAGGGTCCACCAGGAAAACCAGGAATACCAGGACTGGCTGGAATGGATGGACCTCTGGTAAATGCCAACATTATTAAAATCTTCATGAACATGGTACTCAAAGATGAAACCAGGCCAGTTTTCCATATTTTACTATATATAGACAATACATTAATATCTGAGAAGAGGTGAATGATGTAAACATGTAGAGATCTACACTTGGAATGGTACATTATGCCCGGAAGAAAACCTAGCTCCATGCCTTCTCTTTTCTATTGACCAATATACTTTCCTCGTGCAACTGCTTCATTGTGGTGAAGTACATTGAAGCAAGCATTCATAATACAGTTACTTCACAAGACTGTCTCTTCTATTGCTTTACAGGGGCACCCTGGAAGAGAAGGGCCAGCTGGAGAGAAAGGAGTTCAGGTAAAAAGAAAGAAAAAAGCCTGCATCTGATAGGCAGAATTAAAGCTTGCTATAGAGGCATATAAAATATTTACTCTAGAAAAGGGACTTTTTTTCCAATCTCTCATCTTTTTCCCAATGCAAAAAAATTCCAAATCTTCAGAAACAGTTGGATTTAGGGACTTTAAGATTGCAGCAAGGGTGGGAAGGGAGGCTGCCTGACAAACCTGTTTTAAATGTCTTTCTCCTTCAGGGTCCATCTGGTGCAGCAGGGCCAGTTGGTTATCCAGGTCCACGAGGAGTCAAGGTAAAGAGATACCACTTTCCGTCATTTTTCACGAATAAACATTTGGACTGAAATTTCTTCTCTTTCTCTCTTTCTCTCTCTCTCTCTCTCTCTCTCTCTCTCTCTCTCTCTCTCTCTCTCTCTCTCTCTCTCTCTCTCTCTCTCTCTCTCTCTCCCTCCCTCCCTCCCTCCCTCCCTCCCTCTCCTCTCTCTCTCTCCTCTCTCTCTTTCTCTCTCCTCTTTCTCTCTCCCTCACTCTCTCTCTTTCCTCTCTCTTTCTCTCTCTCTCTCTCTCTCTCTCTCTTTCTCTCTCTCTCTCTTTCCTCTCTCTCTTTCTCTCTCTCCCTCCCTCTCTCTCTCTCTTTCCTCTCTCGCTCTCTCTTTCTCTCTCTCCCTCTCTCTTTCTCTCTCCCTCTCTTTCCTCTTCCCCCCCTCTCTCCAGCCTCCCTTTATTGCCAGTCTATTTTTAATTATTTATATATTCATGAAATCAATATACATAGCTACCTAGTTGACCTGGCCAGGGTGGAGTACACAATTAGAAACAGCAAATAACAACAACTACAAGAATACAGTAAAATATAGTAAAATACATTGCACCAAAGGCTATGTCAAACAAAGAAACAATCAAGATGGGGTACAAAATCTTCCAATTCTGTCCCAGGGGAAGAAAAACAGGTATTTGGAAAGTATCTGAAAAGAAGGGAGGGTCAGGCCACCTGGATCTCAAGGGGATGGTGTTCCATAGGCATAGTGACAGAAAAAGGATGTCTCCTGGGTCCTGCTAGAGGATACTAGTTAAGTGAGAGGACTTGGACCTAAAGCCCCAACACATACGCCATTCTTGTCAGATATTATCAGAGAGGGGAAAAAATTGAAGACAGACAGTCCCGCAGACTCTGTTTCACTAAGGAGTTTGTAGATAACAACCAGCATCTTGAATTGTACCTGGAAGACTACTGGTAACCAACATAGCTTGCAAATACTATACTTGTGATGTTATATGGATGCACTGAGGTGTGCTCATAACTACTTACGCATTTGCATTTTTTGAGTGGTTTTCAAGGGCAGCTGCATGTAGATTTACAGTATTACAGTAGTTCATACGTGAGATGATTAAAGTATAAATCACTGTGAGTAGAGTCTCCTGATTCAGAAATGGGCATAATTGCTGCACAAGATGAATTCATGCAAAAACTCTCCAAGCCAGGGTTGCTACCTGCTATTAACATAAATGTCTATGGAGATTCTCAGTCATCCAGATCATGGTTGTTCCAAAGGTGCTTTTTTTGAAAAGGCAACTGGACTTTGTTTTTCCTTGAAGATGTTTTGCTTCTCATTCAAAAAGCTTGAACTGAAGATGCGTCTTGAATGAGAAGTAAAATGTCTTCAGGGAAAAACCAAGTCCAGTTGCCTTTTGAAAAAAGCATCTCTGGAATGCTCTTAACATACCATCCGTGAGTCTAGGAGGGCCCCTAAACTGAGCAAAAACCCTGTTTGAGCTAGTGCAATCCCATCCAGAACCAAAGATGGATAGTCTCGTGATCCAGGTAAAATCCACAGTCGCTTGGTCTGGCTAAAGTTTGGTTTGAGCCTGTTCTCCTCCATCCAGACCTCCCCAACCGCCAGACTTTGAAACAGAATCTCAATGGCATTGCTCAGCCAGCCAAGGTTTGAGTTGTAGTATGATATCCAACCCTATGCTAATGGATGACTTAAGTGAGCAACCTCCAGTAGAAGCCAAGCAGAGGCAAGAACACCCAAAGAAGGTCATCTAAAAGTCAGATGATGGCTGCAGCCATGCAGTCAAAGCTTGCCTTGTCCTAAAAGTTGAATGCTTTTCTTCACAGCAAAGAACTGAACTGTCAACCTTCAGAATTTAATAGTCACTGCTTGGACCTACCTTTCTGTGTGTAGCCATTCACAGCATGTAGCTTCTTGCCTGTAATCAAGGCTTCTATATCAAAATAAATGTTTAAAGTTGGTTTCTATTTAAAAAAAATTACCTTATCATTGTTTTCCTTTTCCATAGGGGGCCTTTGGAATAAGGGGCCTCAAAGGCAGCAAAGGTGAGAAGGTACGTCTCTGAGGAGAGTACAAGGTAATATCAGAGAATGGGTTCCATAGATTTCATCAAATTTAAGAGAGCATTTCACTGCTCCTGCTTTCTCTGTGTTGCTAACATGCTATTCTAGAACAGATCACGAACATTTAACTGGAGTAAGTGGAACAGGTATTACATCTTTTGACCTTCTTCCAATGCAGAAATTGTGGCATGCACTTGATCTGAGTGTTGAGGTTCCATCTGGGTATAAAGCCTTAAAAAGTAGTTCTTTTGAATTTTTATGTTAGTTTCTAGATTGCAACAAATTAAAATTTAGAGTTGGGTAATAAAGTAACTTTGTTAGGATCAATTCACCCACACATCTTGATACGATACGATACGATACGATACGATACGATACAATACAGACCAATATCTGTAACTCAGGTGTAGGATGAGGGTGAATGTTCATTCTCCAAGCTTGTGGGTTGGTTTCTGAACATTTCGTTACAAGTCTAGGTAACATCTTCAATGGCGTTTAGGGGATGTTAGTGTCAGTGTTCTGTTTATAAGGGCTTCAGGTTTGGGTGTGTCTTGTAATGGCTCAAGTATGAGTCATCAGTGAGAGACTTGTGATGGGTCTTGTGATGGAGAGGTTACATCAAGTCAGGGTATTTGGGAGGTGAACTGCTGAGAGGGGCTTGCGTGGGTTGGTTGAGGGTCGGTGTTGTCTCTGGCTGGCTGTGCAATTGATTTGGATTCTGAGGGGTTCGTAGGCTGGCTGTAGGCTGATGTGTCTGTTGGTGGAATTGCTTGTGGAATGCCAGGCTTCGATGAACTCACAAGCAGGGTGGGTGGTAGTGTGGTCGATGATTATAGTGTTGCTCCAATCGAACTGGTGTTGTTTGGTGTTGGTGTGGGTAGAAATTAAGGATTTGGGATCGTGACATTTGACTGGTTGGCAGTGGTACTTAGCCTGGTAACAAAACATTTGGAAACCAACCCACAAGCTCAGAGAACAAATCTTCACCCTCAAATACATACATACATACATACATACATACATACATACATACATACATACATACATACCGGAGCAGAAAAATATTCTGGTTATCAGCTAGAGATGATTTAGATAGAATAGAATAGAATAGAATAGAATAGAATAGAATAGAATAGAATAGAATAGAATAGAATAGAGCTGGAAGGGACCTTGGAGGTCTTCTAGTCCAGCCCCCTGCTCAAGCAGGAGAACCTATACCATCTCAGACATGACTGTCTAGCCTTAAAAACCTCCAGGGATGGAGCTCCCACGATTTCTGAAGGCAAGCTGTTCCACTGGTTAATTGTCCTCACTGTCAGGAAGTTTCTCCTTAATTCCAGGTTGCTTCTCTCTTTGTTCAGTTTCCAACCATTGTTTCTTGTCCTGCCCTCTGGTGCTTTGGAGAATAATGTGACCCTCTCTTCTTTGTGGCAGCCCCTCAAGTACTGGAACACTGCTATCATGTCTCCCCTATTTCTTCTTTTCTTTAGACTAGCCAGACCCAAGTCCTGCAGATGACCTGGATAATATTTTATAGCAAAATATTGTCCACATTTGAAATTCATCCAAATTTTAGAATCTCCTTTCCTAATATAATTCAGTATGTTGATATCTGGTTTTGAAAGATTTCTTTTCAGTATTATCTTTGAAGTTCTGACTAACAAATTATTTCTTTATAGTTTAAAATCCTTATATTCAGACAGTAAGGTATAACTGATAGATTGACAAGAGAATATAATTTCAGATTCAGGCAGAGACATTTTAACTAGCAAGTCTACTAGACAACTGTTCCTGTCTTTAGAAATATTTATGTTCTTTTTTTTTAGGAGGGGGCAAAAGTTAAAAATGTAGATTTGAAGTAAAATGAATTTTGCACACCATTAAAGCATATGATTCTTCCTTTATATTTCAGCAGTAAAATAAGATTGACATTTTTATTATTCTCATGTTTTGACCTTTCATGGGTTCCTAGGGTGAAGATGGATTCCCCGGCTTCAAAGGTGATATGGGGCCCAAAGGTGATCGGGTGAGCAATATTCTTCCCAATATTCCCAGTATGAAATATGTCAGGAAGCTTTTAAAAGAAGGCATGAACCACCACTGAGGCTTTAGAAATTCATTCCTTACTGTTAGCATTTATGGTTGATTTTATTACACAATTTTAAATAGAAGATAAAACCAACAAAAACCAGTATAAAGTAAAGGAAAAGGGAAAAGACAAAAGTACAAAAAGAAAAGATAAAAAGAAATTGAAGCCTCCCAGTTCTTTTGCAAAAAATACAAGTATGATTACAAAATTATCCATTACTCTATGTTCACAAAAAGAAAAATTCTCTTTTTAATATCACCTAGTTATTTTCTAATCACAAAAACCACAAATCATTTTTTTCTGTATAATGCAAAAAGTCTGTAAGTCAGCCATAAATGTAGATGTTTCCTTTTCTCTAATCAAATAAGCTAATCTAGGTACATCTGCAGGTTCCACCATCTTCATCAATCATTCCTATGTTGTTGGTAGTGTCAGGTATTTTCACTTTTGAGCATATAATAGTCTCATTGCATTTGTTATATATGAAACAAAATTTCCATGACTTTTTTCTAGTTGCCTGTCCATTAATCTCAAAGAAAAGCTTCTCATTTCAATGTTACTTTAATCTTTAAAATTTTCTGAATTAATATATGTATGCAACATTTTTTGACTGTTTTTACACATCCACCATAAAATGTCCTTTGATGATGTTCCCATTTTCAACAAAGATTCAAAGTAGCTTTATGCATTCTATACAATTTCTCTGGTGACAAATGCCAATGATATATTATTTTATAAAAATCCTCTTTAAAATTAGAAACCGATGTAGATTTCAATCCCATGAAAAAATGAAGCCTCTACCTATTAAAAATAATTGTTCAAGGAAGAATCTTTCATCCCAATATTAGAAATCCGGAAGGAATTTTTCTTTTTGGAAAATTTTTGTAACACAAGACAAGGATTCTCCATCCTGGCATTAGATACTATCAAATAAATAAAATTACCAGTTCAATAATGTTCTTTTACATTACTTTCACAACTGTGTGTTTTTTTTCAAATTTAAATTTGGTAAATAGTGGGAGGGGAGCATTTATAGAAGGAGACCGCTGTAGAGTGTAGCTTAGCCTTACACAAATTAACTGTTCACCCCCAGCAGAACCTATCTTCTTTACTCTGAGTTGGAGTTGTTTCAGAGACCAATTATAAAGAGAGAAAATAATCATGGGAAAGAAAAATTGATGGGACTTCCAGGGAGGATTCGTGGCAAAGCAGATGTCTCTGAAGGAGCAGGGGTGGCGTTCCATAGAGAGAGATGGCCAGATGGTGGCCAGCACAATTTCTCTAGAAACAGGAGAGATTGTGAGATCATCCATCTGTACTCTGGACAGGTGCTTTTTGTGAGTAGACTGTAGGAACTGAGGCATCTGCAGTTGGCTTGTGAGTTGAGCAGCTGGGACTCGAGAGAATATTTCATCAAGCTCATAGCCATAATATAGCCTTTATGGATATAACAACAACAACCACAACAACAACAACAACAACAATAATAATAATAGAGTTGGAAGGGACCTTGGAGGTCATCTAGTCCAACCCCCTGTTCAGCAGAAAACCCTATACCATTTCAGACAAATGGCTGTCCAGTCTCTTCTTAAAAACTTCCAGTGTTGGAGCATTCACTGCTTCTGGAGGCAGGTTGTTCCACTGGTTAATTGTTCTAAGTGTCAGGAAGTTTCTCCTTAGTTCTAGGTTGCTTCTCTCTTTGATTAGTTTCCATCCGTTGCTTCTTGTCCTGCCTTCAGGCGCCTTGGAGAATAGCTTGACTCCCTCTTCTTTGTGGCAGCCCCTGAGATATTGGAACACTGCTATCATGTCCCCCCTCATCCTTCTCTTCGTTAAATTATACATACCCAATTCCAGTAACTGTTCTTTATATGTTTTAGCCTCCAGTCCCCTAATCATCTTTGTTGCTCTTCTCTGTACTCTTTCTAGAGTCTCAACATCTTTTCAGTGAACTTCATTTCATAATCACTTTTGGATGCAACTTATTTACACTAAAGAGGAACTATTAGGAACCTTCAGAATGACAAATTTTAACTGTTAGTGAAAGAAGTTTTAAATGCTAGTTTAAGAATCTTAAACTTTTTTTCATTTGCAGTAAAAAGCAAAATGGTGATTAGAACTTTTGATTCAGTAAAGTAATAAATGGACTGGGATCCAGATGGATCGGAAATAAAATTTTGGAATTAATTATAAAAATCCTTCCCATAGGAAAATGCTTTTGTTCCGAATTCTTTAAAAATGGGATAGGATAGGACTATGAAGGTTGGACACTAAAGAGAACCAGAGTGAACTGAAGATTATAGTATAATTAAAGGAGAAGAACACTTAAATTTGACTAATACAACATGGATCAATACTTTAATATTTAGAGAATATCTGTGAATAATGGACCAAAAATATAATTTTAAGAGTCTCTGTCAATTATAGATAGATTGTGTTTAAAAAACTATGTGGAAGAGGAAGCTATTTAACCAGACAAGAGTGAGACTGATATGAAGGTGGATTTAAAAATGACAGGCTACAAGAACGATATGGAAAATGATGCTACACAGGATATACAAATGCAACCAGTTGATGTCTTAATACTTAAGAGGTGTATACAAAGAACAAACCAAAAGAATGACTTGGATAACTTTCCCATATTGAATTCACAAAGGAGACTTGTTAAAGTTTTGGAAAATTTTGTGAGAAGGGTCAAAGAAAAAAATGACAAGAAATCAAGCCTGAGGATATAATTAAGGGATTAAATATTAATATTGTTAAAAGTAAAAGGCAGGAATATCAAAGGTTTCTTTGATCAAAATAGATATGTTGTTATCTCTGTTAACCCTGAATGGACTTTTACTGATCAGGATTGAACAATGAGGCTATAAGGATATGTTATTATAAATGAGATGGGATATGGGAAGAAGAGATCTTTTTTTTTTTTTTTTGGTATTTAGAGAAATAGTGATAAGTTACTAAAATTGTTCATACTCATTGGAATGAAGGTGGAAGTCGCTTCTTTATATATTTGTCTTTGTCTTTACTATATTCTATGTTTTCTTACTTTACTATCTTTCCTTTCTGTTTTGTCCTTTTAGTTTTCTTAGTTTGTATTAGTTTTATTGTTTTTAAATATAATATTTAATAAAATTCACACACACACACACACACACACACACACATATATGAAGAAAAAATGATGGGTAGGTGTGAAGGGTCATCCACAGCAATCTCATTCATCGACGTTTCCCTGCAAACTCTTTGTGTGACTAAATTCTTTATATATAGCCTTGTTCATGTTCATTACCATGCACTGGCAGAACTTTGTTGTAAAGTACCTCTATTTTTCTCTTTCTAAGACCCCTGTACACAAACTAAAACAGAGAGAGAGGGAGGGAGGGAGGGAGGGAGGGAGTAAATTCCCTGATGGCCTGGGATTCATTTCCCTCTCTCCCCCATCTGAAATAAAATCATATATTTTTCCCTTTAGGAAAAAAGTGCAGTTTAGATTAGTTTCAGTAGCTATGTATACACTCCATTGTATCATTCTCAGAAATGACTGCAGTCACAATACATGAGTGTCTCTGAAGTACTGAGAACATGTTTTGAAACTAGAATTTTATAGCTATGATTGGCACAATTCTTTTAATTCTTTCAACAGGGTGATGCCGGCCAACTGGGCATACGTGGTGAGGATGGCCCTGAGGGGCTGAAAGGACAGGTGGGACCTACTGGGGAAGCAGGTCATCCTGGCCTGTCTGGTGAGAAGGTGAGGTTTTGGAACATAAGAAGCCGTTTGTCTGTCCCCTTAGTGGTCACCCTGGCATTCAACAGCTCTCAGAGTATCAAGCAGAGGTCTTCCTCATTATCCCTTGATCATAAAAGAAGAAAGAAAAAATCATGAGGCTATGTATCCAGGGCCTTTGCTCTATTACTATGTTGTGGTCCCACTGATTAATTGCAGCAGGAATTTGTTTAATTCTTTCTCCACTCACAAGAGATTGTTTAATTTCATCCCTGGGCAGATGTAGGCTCTGATCATCTCCTTTTTTCTGCAGGGCAAATTGGGGGTGCCAGGGCTGCCAGGCTATCCTGGCCGCCAAGGACCCAAGGTAAGCAGGAGGGAAGAGCTGAAGTAAAGGAAGAAATTTTGTCCCAGCCTATCCTGCCCTGCCCTCAGATTGGGTTATTTTTCCACAGGGTTCGACCGGATTCCCAGGGCCCCTAGGCCTCATTGGAGAAAAAGGCAAACGAGTGAGTGAAACCGGGAGAGAAACAGGAAATACCCCTTGAAAGAAACCATGAGGGTTTTGGTTTTTTTGCAGACTACAAAGATGGGAGAGGATATGGGAAGAGATGCGATTCAACAAAAGGGACTGTATTTTTGTATTTTGTATTTTGTATTTTTGTATTTTGTATTTTTTGTATTTTGTGTATATTATTTGTTTTTAATATGCTGTGAACCGCCCTGAGTCCTATGGGAGAAGGGCGGTATACAAATTAAAATAATAATAATAATAATAATAATAATAATAATAATAATAATAATAATAATAATAATAATAATAATAATAATAATAATAATAATAATAATAATAATAATAATAATAATAAAAAAAAAGGAAGTATGCGAACCCTTTTTTGAAGGTGCCAACTGCAGTTTAAGCGAAATGGTTATTTCCTCATCTCTCAGAGACTATTTTGCGGTCTCTTCATGAGGAGCAATTGTCAGGAGCACTTGTGGGCAAACTTGAGTTCTTTCCTTGTCCAGAAAGGAGCATATGGAACTGCATTGCAGCCTGGATCTTGCTTTCACTTACAAAAAGTAACTGCATCAGGATTTGGAGGACTGTTTGTCCTCTATCCCTTGACACATTTTATTGATTCATTTTATTTGCTACAGCAGTGCTTTTATTTGCTAATGCTCACACTTCAGCATGGATCACAGCAAGGGAGCACAGTCTGAGAAGCAGGATTACCCAATTACCAGCTGTTTTCACTGAAATGAATCAGAGAGAAATGGTTCTCTACTTTCAAATATTCCTGTTGAACGTGACATTCTAGTTTAGATCTGAAAGAATAATCCACTTTTTATTGTTGTTGTTTTTTTTTTTTATCTCATAGCACACTTGTTAGGACAAATGCTATTGAGGACAATTGCTAGCAACCATAACCAAGGGGTATAAAATAGAAACTTGCCTTAATGTTAGGCAAATTTAATTGAAGTTTATAGTTTAAGTGTCCAAATGTTTAGTATTTGGCAGATATATTTATAACAGGGCTTAGCATTTCTATTGTACGTTTCAAATTTAGATATACATTTTGGTTCTTCTGTTAATGGACAGTGATGCACATTAAAGTCCAAACTAGAGGTGACATGTGAGATAAGGGGACACCTGGGATCTTTTTGTAATGTCCCATTTAAGCCTGATAACTCTGTGTGTGTGGGAGGGGGGTTATTGAAGTCCATCTTACCCTCCTTTTCTGTTTTCCTTCTTTTCAAGGGAAAAGCTGGCCAGGCAGGACAGACTGGACCACGTGGTCCTCTGGTGAGCATTCATTTAATACAGGGGTGTCAAACTGCCGGCCCGTGGGCCGGTTTCATCATACCGGAGCCGCGCCCACCCCATTGCCGGCAATGGTGAAAAAGTTCGGATACGTCGCGCGACATCATGTGACGTCGCGAGTTTGACATGCCTGATCTAATAGATGCTTATAAAGTCCCAAAGAATTTTTTTAATGCTTATCAACAAAAAGCCAATATATATGCTGGCTAGAAGATGTCCTCTCCCCACATCCCTTCACTGAAGAACAAATTACAAGGGCACAAACATCCTGATGAGAATATTGAGACAGTAAAAAAAGGATGNTCATGTGACGTCGCGAGTTTGACATGCCTGATCTAATAGATGCTTATAAAGTCCCAAAGAATTTTTTTAATGCTTATCAACAAAAAGCCAATATATATGCTGGCTAGAAGATGTCCTCTCCCCACATCCCTTCACTGAAGAACAAATTACAAGGGCACAAACATCCTGATGAGAATATTGAGACAGTAAAAAAAGGATGTAATGAACGTTCAGCCCTCTAGGGCCACCATACTCCTTATATGACAGTGAGTAGCCCTGAGATCCGCAGCTTCTTTTCTGTCTTTCAGAGGTCGTATCAAGTGTGTGTAATGTTGTTCTTGGCTCTGAATAGAGCAAAGGAGCTCTTATATTTTCTGGAAACCCCTTATGAGGAAACTGCTTTCTGTGAATTGGGGGAATTTTAAAAATGGCTCCTGATAATAGCAAGATATTAACGGTTTATGGGACGGGCAAGGAGGAGGAGGAGGAGCATCACCTTAATTCTGTAAAGTAATATGTGTCTGACTCAGTTAAAAATCATAGTTGTTAGACTGCCCATATTTATGTAGCTGAAGGATGGGAGAAGTATCTCTTTAAATTTCACACATTTGGAGAAGATAACAGGTGCTTTTTGTTGCAACTCCCCTACCCATCACAAAAATATGTAAATAACCTATATGCTAATAGTAATCCATTTGTGTTCTGGGATCTAGGAAGCCTGGTTCAGTACCAGATTGCAATTTACAAACACCAATCTGAAACTGATATCCTTTCCCATTCTAGGGTATTTCTGGTGAACGTGGTTTGCCAGGCTCTACAGGGAAGCCAGGATCAAAGGTATGCCTGTTTGCTTTACGATGTATATGGCCTTTTACATTTCTCCATGTGCAGCTGTGGCCAGTGCTGTCTTGACAAAATTATATAACTGCATTAGAACTGAAATGGTCATTATGCATTAAATCAATCTACATAGGCAGCTATAGGTGACTAAATTACATTATACAAAAACATTGTATAGATTGCTCAGATTGTGCACGTTTCATCCAGAATTGCATGGTTTGATTTTTAAATGACCCCACACATTAAGACTAACACTATTGGCAAAACCACCCTAAAGTCCCCACAAACAGAACTAAGAAAACACTAATTTCCTTGTCTGTTGGAATATTAGCATGTATGGGAGAGGCTGATAGATGTATCTTATTTATAAAATATATCATCTACTTCCTAAGTTGCCGATTTTCCTATAAACAGAAGTTTTTTTTTTCAGTGTAACATTACCTGATACTGTCCAAAATGGTATTTTCGGAACTCTGCATCATGTGATTTATCTGACTTTGTAGATGAATAGTAGAACTCCTAGAGCTAGGCTCTGGTGATCTTTGCTATCTGCATTAATGTTATGCTGGTTTTTCTTGCTGCTGCTTTGTCAACCCTTGATGTTAATTGTAGTAAAAATCTGGAGAGGTTTTTGTTATTGTTGTTTTTTAACTAATGTTCCTTCCTCCAGGGTGACTCTGGCCATGATGGCCCCCCAGGGACTATAGGAGAAAAGGTAAGATGAATGATTAAATCCCTGCAAATGAAGGACATCTGTGGTCAGTAGTCTTTGTTCTTCCTCTGGTAAAAGTATGTCACAGGAAGAGAAGTTATGACATCATAAAGGCCATGGTATCTCTGAGGCTGTTGAAACCATGACGATATCTTCATGGATCCAATAATTTCAGAAATAGCATAATCTTTATGATGTCACGGGTTCTCTTCCTGAGATAGACTTTTGCCAAAGCAAAAAGCAAAAATCTTCACATAAAAGGTTACTTTATAGTCTGTGGGAAGAAGAACTAACTTCAGAAAATTAAACATTTACAATATGATAAATGTGAGAACGGGGAAAGCTGAATAGGAAGCTAAAATATATCACAGTAATTTTTCTTTTCCCACAGGGGCCCACTGGGCCGCAGGGATCCAATGGATTCTCCGGATCAAAGGGACCACCAGTAAGTAACCCACTATTCCTTTTGAAAAAATTTCTGTTTATCTACAGTAGATATAGAAGAGGTAAGGATCAATATCCCATAAAATAGTTGTGTATGAGAGAGCGGATTGTACTTTTTATTATTACAATCTAGCTAATAAAAATTTGCCATTTGAATTATGCATGGGGAGAATGCAAAGCCCAAGTTAAAAATAGATTGTGTATTCAAAGACTTAAGTAATCAATAGACATACTGTTCATTACAGGACATCTGTAAGTAAATAAACTGATTGTTACAGAATTTCAGTCTTGGTGGCATTGTATTTTTACTTGCAAAATAAAAGAGTTTGGGTCTACTTTACTGCAAAATGATAGTCTGGATAATTGGTTGTTAGGCTTATAAGGTTGGATGCCTGCCTGCCTGCCTGGGACTAGAATTGCTTTTGTAAGGTATACAGGATACGTAAAACTTCAGAGGCCTAAAATATTACCACCAGTGTCAGATTTTGCAGAATCCAAAGTATGGCATTTGAGCTAAGGAAACATGACCATGTTTGAATCCCATTCTTTTATTTTTTTTTTGTTGCCATGGGCATTCATTTTGACCAAATTAGTTTTACCTAAAACATGTTAATTGCATAAAGAAATAGCATAAAAATGTGGGGCATATTTCTATCAAAACCGTTTAATAGCTTGACATATTCTTTTAAAAGCTGCCTGGAGGGGACCAGGTGGCAGAATTTATTATTCGATCTTCTTTAATCTTCTCTTCTTTTCAGAGCTATCTTATTCCCATCTCAGTCCCAGTAGGGGGGCTCTGGAGGGCAGTTGTCATATTTCAATCTCTTCACCCATGTTCATGATCAGAACACTTCAAAAAGTGTCATCCTTGTTTGCTCTTTGAGTACATGCAATATAGATTTCACGAACCCCAAATTTCCCAACCTTTTTTTAATTAGAAATATTGCAATCTTAAAACAATTTCATTAGGTCTGGCCCAGCATGGCTATCAATCTATACTGCATTGTGAAGTGTATTTATTTTAAAAAGTAGCACAATAGATTATACATGGCAGTTGCAACTGTAAGAGAGACCAAGTCTTCACCCATAAACTCAGTATGGATTTTCCTTCAAAGGGTCATGTATGTGTATATATGTGCAGAAAATCTCTGCATAGCCCACAAAGGAAGCCTTCTAAAGCCTTGTGTTCTCCATACACATTAAAGGAGAATTCTCATCACCCCAACTAGCATGGAGAATCTACATTGCTGGAGAAAGTAGGGCATTAGGTTAGGAAAGGTGAGAGAGATAGGTGATGTTCAAATTTTGATAAACAAACTGCTTTAGGGAAATTTCTGGGGCAGTGATATGCTTTGGGTATCCCTTGATTGGACAGGAAACATTTTGGCTTATGGATCTATTTGAAGTATTAAGTTAACAGCATGGATTCTTCCAACAAATTATTGCTAAGAGGAGGAACTCCTGTCAAAAATTGTCAGAAATTATTGTCAAGGTAATGTGATGAGACTGTTTCCCACCACACCCTCGTTCTCCTGCAACACTTCCTGCCATTCCAGCTTATCTTTATCCTTTTTTTTAGGCAACTGGTGAACCTCTAAATGTAATGCTGAGCTGCAGTCATCCACCATTTACATTTTCCAGAACTATGTTTGTTTGGGACTCTTATAAATAAAGATGATATTGGAAGCAGGCAAACTCAGAAAACAAGAAAACAAGAACCTCTTGCATTTCTGGAAAGAGAAATTCTTGAAAGCCTGCCAGAACAGTTCTCTAGATCAACTAACGCAGGGGTAGGCAACCTCGGCTGTTTTATGACTCATGGACTTCAACTCCCAGAATTCCTGAGTCAGCATAGCTGACTCAGGAATTCTGGGAGTTGAAGTCCATGAGTCAGAAAAGAGCCGAGGTTGCCTACCCCTGAACTAATATCTAGCAAAGTGTTAGCTACTTTGAGCCTCTTTCTCATGTTCTTCCCTCCCTGGGCCAAGGAAACTTTTCTATAATGGCCCAAGTCCCTCTTTTAATAGGTCTGCTTCCTTTTCTGTGTTCCAGGATCTATTCGATATTTCCTCATAAAAGCTGTCATTTCCTTTATAGTATGCCAGTTTTCCTATTGATTGATTGGTTTAGAATTAGAAGAGTTACAAATACATAAATAGTGAAATTAAGTGAGGGAAGGATCCTGACAGGCACTATATTTATTGTTTGAACACCTACCCCAATCTTTTTTTAAAAAAACAAACAAACAAATCCCCCAAAAACACAATTATTTCTGTTTGGAAGGGTCCTGTAGGAAAAGATGGTCTACCAGGACATCCAGGCCAGCGTGGTGAGCCAGTAAGTATTAATGTCAACTTTAGAATGAGCATGGCTGCAGCCATTTTTTCCTTCTCATTCTTAGTTGCCACATAGCATGGAGGGAGGGGGGTTTGCCAGGTGTTGCACTAGACAAAACAGACTTTCTCTATTCAATTTTCTCTCATGGGAACCAAGGTCATCAGCTGCTACTGAGACTGTGGGCTGGGCGTTTCATGAAAAGCCTGCCAACAAGCTGAATGGGGAAATGTAGTTGCTTGCATAGCTTTAGGGGTGGGATTTCTTAACTTTGTATTGGGGAATTGTTATGCATCTCTTCAGAGCTGGTTTCACTTTTGAAGTGCCGATACTCTGTATCAATAAATATGTTCCTTGAGGAATTTGCGAGCCTTGGAGTTCTGCTTTATTTGTCTCTGTCGATCGGAACCTTGACAATTAATGTAAATTCCTCTCAAGGTTGGTTGTTGCCACGTGGTCTGTGGATAACTGCCTCCTTTTTTTGTCTTGTTCTCCTTTACTGATTTCTTGCCTTG
Source organism: Protobothrops mucrosquamatus (assembly GCF_001527695.2). Classification (NCBI taxonomy): domain Eukaryota; kingdom Metazoa; phylum Chordata; class Lepidosauria; order Squamata; family Viperidae; genus Protobothrops; species Protobothrops mucrosquamatus. The sequence goes on from NW_015387112.1 coordinate 100,647, forward strand.
GAAATTTGTCTGGCTGCTTTCTCTATATTTCCTTAATGGGTTCAGCATTCTATTGTTGACTCTCCAAAATGATTTTCACTTCTCTATGAGATGAAGGGGGGGAAAAATCAGTCACACCATTTTCTCTACAAGGTGATCAGTCCTCAAAACTAAAACAGCCAACTGGGTTTCAGGTGTTGAGCATTGCATTTTGAGCATCCCTAATATTGAGTATTGCATTTTTACTTATCCAATATAACTCTTCAGATACATTGGACCAACACTTGAAATTCCCCAATGTATTTGGTCCATGGTTCCACTTGATGGAATCCTGAAACTAATCATCCAATATCTGTTTTGGGAATTGTTGGGCTCCTGGATGAGTGAACCATGAGGGAGATCTCCATTGGACTAAAATATCTTCGTTTTAGATAGTAATCTTTCTTTCTCTTTTCTATAGGGATTTCATGGCAAAACTGGCCCACCAGGGCCACCAGGTGTTGTTGGGCCACAGGTAAAGAGGTTCTTTAGTTTATGTATTCATAGTTAAAGTATATAGTCATAGTTAAAACTGGGCAGCCTTAGCTGAGATACTATCCATGTTGCTAAGGTAGCAGTAAGACCTATGTGCAAACTTGAATTATAAAATTAATGATATCTTTTTGAATTTAGTAGATACCGTGCATGAAAAATATTCCAGAGTTTCTAGCTATCACAGTAGGACATACAACAATTCTTAATCAGAGGGCCAGATCTGATCTCTGAGTGGTAGGCCCACTAGTGACAATTGCATGGTGATGTCATTGTACATTTGTTGTCTTGTTGACATCATTTGTTACAGATGCTGCAAAATTAGAGTTAATTAAGTTCAATGATGATTTCCTATGCATTTAATATTATTTAATATCCCCCCCTTCTCTAACATTAAATGTTTTGAAAATTACTGGAGGTATATATTATCCATGCTCTCACTATCTGCTTTCCAATTCTGAGACTTAAAATAAATCTTTTGAAGTAGAATTTGGGAAGTAGAAAACATAAGGAAGTAAGCTTTAGTTAAACATTAGGTAGTACTTCATAGCAAACAGAGCTAGTAGCAGTGAAATAGGCTGCTTTGGGAGGTAACTTTTTCCTTCACTGAAGCTGCTTATCTGGATAGCTTTCTGTCAAGGATACTGTAAAAAAACATCCTTCACTGAGATCTTTTATTAGCTTAAATCATGTTCAATTTTCCTTCAACTTTTATGAGTTAGTTAATATATGGATATAATAGCTACATGTTATACGTAAAACCATCAGATAGCTTAGTGTGCAAGTGTTAAGCTTTCAGTTCAGTAGTGTTGAAATACACACACACACACACACACACACCCAAATATAGTCTATGTGCATAGGAAAGAGAAGAGATTGTCTTGATTATAGTCTTCTTGAATCAATAAGGAGATGCAATGGAGATACCAGCTAAATCCTTTCAAATGCAAAATGAATGATCTGAAAGATGACCCAGAACAATACTAATATTCTTATAGTTATGTCTTATTACAACATTTAACCTGCTCTCAAAAGTATTGTATCTTCTCTACAGGGAAACACAGGAGAAACTGGCCCTATGGGGGAGAGAGGCCACCCAGGGTCCCCTGGTCCTCCTGGAGAACAAGGCCTGCCTGGTATTGCTGGTAGGGAAGGTGCCAAGGTGAGCACTTACAGGTAGCATTGTCATAAACAAGAAATGAGAGCAGGTGAAAAGGAATGGATTTTCCCAATGCTGCCAAGTGTCCCTAAACCAGTATCAGCATTGCTTTAAATGGATTGCCACATATACATCTCAGAAGAGCTGCATTTCAGTCCTAAAGAAATAACCATTCTGTATTTTTGTCATGTTCTATACAAGAATTAAGAGCTTGCTTATGCAATCTTCATTCTACAAAATCCTTTGCAGTGAGACTGTAGCAAAGCATATGCCGATCCATACACCTGGGGCCAGTAACTATAGGAAATGATTGGTTTGTCTAAAATATGGCAGGACCAATGAAGTTAGCCCAAAATTGTTAGAAGTAACTGCATAGTAAAACTAGATCTTTACTTCTAGGGTGATCCTGGACCTAGTGGCATCCCAGGCATTCCAGGTCCTCCTGGAATTAGAGGCTTCACAGGAGCCCGTGGTGCTGTTGGAGAGAAAGTAAGTCTCCAAGAAGATGGACAGGAAATGATGTGGAACTTAATAGTTATGATGGGTATGGAATAGAATAAAGGTCTATGCTGTACCAGACTAATTTAATTTAACTGGGTTATTTCGCTGGAACCACCATGTACCTCTAATTGTAATTTGCTTGGAATGAGCAGTCTAGGAGTACTGTGTTACTATGTCTTGGGGAAAAGGTTCCATGGATCAATTTCCTTACTGTTATTGGAAACCTTATGCTAGGTTAAATGAGCCTTTGGCCTGTTCAACCACAGTGAAGTTTTCCGTTCCTGCCTGCATGTTTGTGATCTAAAAGATCCCAATAGAAAAGGAGAAAGAGAATAAGGACAGAAGATGAGATGTTGGCACCTCCATGGAAAGTCATCTTCCTCTGTTTTACTTTCTATCATAGGGACCAATTGGGCTGAAAGGAGCAGAAGGGCCACCTGGTCCAGCAGGCACCATTGTAAGTAACCTAGAGTTTCCCCCTAACATCAAAAGGAAGATGAGACTTTCATTGCATGATAGAGAGAGAGGGCTTGCATATAATACCCATTATCAGTGAAGTGAAGACCCCTTTACTGCAGCAAGAGTGGACTCTTGGAGTCAAATTCTTTCTCATGATGTTGCAGCCTGAATTAATGGGGGTAACAGCAAACATTAATCAAAGGAGAGGTCTGAATTAGAGATAACTTCAGATTAGACAGATGGGGTTCATAGATTTATTCCCTCCTGACAGGGTCCTCCTGGGGAACGAGGTCCCTCTGGAGCAGCCGGAGGCATTGGACTACCGGGAAGAGGGGGTAATCCCGGACCACCTGGACCTGCAGGGGAGAAAGGAGCACCGGTATGTACAAGCCACTGCCTTGCCATTAATGATCAATTTTAAAAAAAGACATTCAAAACTCAACTAATATGCAAGATGATCTTAACCTAAAGAGCGGGTGAACTAGAAGCTTCGATAAAGGAAAGTCATCTAATGAATGCTTATTGTAGCCTTTCCCAACTTCCAGATGTGTTAGTCTACAATTCCTTCTATGTGATGGGAATCTATCCCAGCTTGTTGGAGAGCATCAGATTGGGAATCATGGCTTAGAGAAAATTTTAAGATGAAACCACAGAATCCAGGAGTTGAGTAATAATAAATCCTTAAGGTCTGATTCTTTTACTTCTAATGCAAAGAGTTTCTTTGCTCAGAACCACTTGCTTCATCCTGGGTCTGGTTTTATCCATTGTAAGATGATATAAATTCAGCCTAAGAACTGCTTTGGACCTATTGTACATTAAAAAAATGCCTTCCTCTCATTTCATTACTTTACATTTTAATCTTTGGACGGGGAACAAGACTTTGCATTTCTAAATGCAGTATGCAAAAAATTGCACTTAGCCAAGTTTTAATTAAAATTTAAAAGAGTGTCATTATCAGATTAAAATACTAATAGGAAAAAGAAAAGTGTTGCAGATAAAAATGGATTTAGGGAAGTTAAATAGCAAAAATGAATAATAGTATTAAAATGTTTTCCAGATGTCCACTCATATTATTAAGAGGTAGTACTGTGACGTTAATACTTGCCTTATAAATTGCCAATTACAGCACTTTAAGAAGCAAACTGTCCATCAGAACAGGACGACACATGAAACAGTGGCACTTATACAAGAGTTTACCTGTAATTTCCTGGTATAAATAATGTCAAAGTCAAATATCAAGATTTGTTAGACTCGAATGTGCTCATTAGGTCACGGGCTGATTTGTAAAAATTACTACATGTAAAACTGAATGGAAGAAATCTTGCCATTATCTTTTATTCCTCACATAAATTGGGAATATCAGTTGACTGGTTGCCAGCAACCTAATTTTTATGTAGCTTTGTGGCCACTTTGAGAGTTTTGTATCAGCATCCTCAGTATGAAATAACTCAGATGTAAATTTGTATGTCTATATTCTCTATATTACTTGTGGATTGCAGTGGATCTTTGGGTGCCAGTATCTACTTAATGAAACTGAGAATTCCAAAGAAAGTTTATTTCCAAAGTGTTTATAATTAAGGTATCCATTAACCACACCATTTATTTTTCTATGCATAGTAAAAATTCTTTTTTCATAACAGACACCTCTGTTCCACCCTGTACTTATGGGGTTTTTTTTTTCCCTCAGGGTGATCGAGGACCAATGGGTCCAGCTGGTCATGATGGAATCCTAGGTCCAGTGGGGCTTCCAGGCCCAGCTGGGCCTCCAGGACTTGCTGGAGAGGACGGTGACAAAGTAAGGGATCTGCGTTTTGGAGGAAATAGGCGGTGTACTGGATCCATTCGATTACATAGACCCATTTTTGTTTCCTTGGCAACACATGGCTTGGCAACTACTTTACTGAGATTTTCCTAGCAATTATTTCTATAGCTGGTTTCATTAGCCAAGATTTTAGTCAGTGGGACAAATGTTCCTGACAATAATTGCTGTAATGATGTTTTCTCTGTTGTTGTTTTTTTCTGTCCTCTGTCTCTTAATGTGTGTGTGTGTGTGTGTGTAGGGAGAAATGGGTGGCCCAGGGCAGAAGGGAAGCAAGGGCGACAAAGGAGATGCGGTGAGTTTGAAGGAGATTGCTCAAAGGCTTCGATGTAACTTCTAACAATTGCCCTTTAAACCTACTCACACATTTGCTTGCCGCTTCTTTAAGGTTACTGAGTAATTGAGATTTCTTAAAAAGATTGGAAGAGCAGGAATTCAGCACCAGGAGCAGAGAACTAAGTGTCACTGTTTCATGTGCTTTCTCTTTCAACAGGGTCCCCCAGGACCAACTGGGATCCAGGGTCCTATTGGGCATCCAGGATCTGCTGTGAGTCTTTCTTCACCCCAACATTTTTTTCTGAAACAGTATGAATTTAAGAACTTTAGTGGGTGGAAAAGCCTTCCTCTTTCTGTATTTTCCTGAGATATTTGTCATTCTTTCAAGCAAATGTATGCATCGTTTCTCTTCAAACTGTTTGTCTCTTCTATGCACCGTTCAGCTCATTTTCCTTATCCCTGTTTTCTTTAACTATTAAGATGTTCCTTCCCATAGCAATGTTTAAGATCCTGTTTGGTTAAAATGTTTTTCGTTGTATCACATTCATCCCAGATTTTTGGCTCTCTTAAAGCAA
>NW_015387112.1:107175-155282 GCF_001527695.2 Protobothrops mucrosquamatus
CCTGGCCACGCCCTCATCAAACCCTAGGACCGCCCCTTTAGAGAACAGGAATGCAAGTAAAATTTGGGAGGGGCTATTTCCGGTGTGGGAGGGGCTATTTCCGGTGCGGCCGGCCCGGAAAAAGGTGCCGGAACGCGGTTCCGCCGCGTTCCGGCTGAAAAAAAGCCCTGATGAGTAGTATAAATGTAGTTGGACTATTGAGAACACATACTATGGAGTATTGCTGGTTGAATATGAAAATATCGCGGAGAAGATAAAATTCCAAATATCTGTATAGTTCCAATTTACCACATTGAACCATATTCCAGTTATGTTCCAAGTCATAGACCAGGACATTTATTCAGAGTGCTGAGCTCATATGCTCATTTTATATAAAGGCTGTTGTGTAATATATACAGTACATTGCACATTGAGCAATCTTCTAAATGGAAATGATCTGCATCCATTGATCTGCATCCATTGACTTTATAACAGTTTCAAAACAATTATGGTTACGGTGACCACATTTTTTTTTTCATTTATTGATTGGGTTTTATGCCATTACTCATTCTAATAGTTTTAGATGCAATATAATCAGAACCATAAAGCATGGATGCTCCTGGGGATCCTTGCAGATTGAAAGACAGAATAGAAAATTAAGAAGTAAATTAAACAGGCTAATGGATATTGAAATAAACCTAGCATATAGATTTAACTGATAGAGACAGAAAAAATTAATACAGTCATAAAACAAATTCAGTCTTCCCTTTATAAATAGCAGCTCAAAAGCAGATCCATGGAAATAGAACAACTGCTAAGCATAGCACCATGTGTCTCCATGATGTGCTAATTTGATGGATGAATGGTCCCACCGAGAAAGCATCCCCAAGAGACCTCAATAGCTGTAGCTATTGAGCAGGTAGATGCCTAGGTAATGCAGCATGTCAAGTAATCATATGAGGACCCTTGAAAATCAATTTAAGTAAGTGCCTGGGCTCAGCAGCATCCATTAATTTGTAGGGCCTTCTGATATGCATGAAGCTCCCTATATGGAGAAAGAGAAGCATAGTTTGGTGTCAGGAAATGCTCTGGGTATTAAATCTCATAGAGTCCAAAGATGATAAATGTCAGTGAGTTATTTGGTCTGGAGCTATGGCATAAGACAAAAGCGGATGAGTTAAAAACAACAAGGCTTCAGATATTAAATGCAAGTAATATTAGTTGTGTCAGCACTGCAAATACTGTATATTCTTGCTTTGACAATATGCAGAACTGTCTGGTATTTTTATAGTTAAATCAGGCAACAGTGAAAGGGGAGGAGAATAGGGAAAGCCCGGGAAAAAGAAACCGGAAGTAAATCACATCTTCCAAGTTAATTGAGAGATGTGAACCATGACCCCAAAATAGGAGAGGGAAAAATGCCTGGAATGTAATGCAACGGAAAAGAATCTCAGATCTAAGCATTTCCACCATGCCGTACTGACATCTCTGTAACCTTAATAAATGCTTTTAGGATAAAAATATGCCTGAAAGTCCTTTGAAGTGTTTCGTTAATCAGACACATGACAAGTTGGATGGAAGAGAATGCTATGAATTGATTGATTAAATAATTGGTTTACGAGTTAACACTCCGGACTGGGTGATTTCTCTGAACTAGTTGTTGTGTGTCTTTTTATTTCAGGGCCCACAAGGTCAGCGTGGTGGGATAGGCCAGCCTGGTGCTGTTGGTGAAAAGGTGAGGCCTGAGACGATATTTCAGGTGGAGGGGTAACCCCTGTGATATACAGGTGACTTCAGCCAACAGGGGCTAAGGGATATGAAGCATTTGGTGTCAGCATCGGGGAAATTTGGGATTTCTCCTGAGGGGAGGCAGTTGCAGTGCAGAAAGAGGGAATCTGTGAGGCTAGATTGTGCTGTTTATTCTTTCTATCCCATTTCTATATTAGTTTGCGATCTCTTTTCACCCTCCCTCTCAAAATATGCATGAAAATTCGCATGCCTTTCTTGTAAGATGCATGTGCGTTTTGAAATACTACTTCCATTCTATCCACATTTTGGGACACCTTTTTGTTTCGTCAATATGTTATCTTTTATTTGAAAATGGCACTGCAATATTTGAAAAAGAGTGTACCACGAAGGAGATTTGTGTTTTAGTTCTTCTGCTGGCTTGAAAAAATGCAAATGAGATAAGTTTGCATTAAAATATAAAGCCAATGAATTAATGGCCTGTCACTATGTGATGGTATTGGAACCAACACTATGGGCCTCAGCATTTTCCTCACTATATCCACATCTCTGCAAGGGGACGGAAGGTTGTAATTTCCCTGTAATATTTGCATACAGACTCTTTTCTCTGGCAGCCTAGAATTTAGCTAGCAGCAGATGCATGGAGCTTTGAGTTATTCAAGAGGAAACAAATTCAGCGTGGTAGCAAATAGGAAGGGAAGAGAGTATGGTGGAAGCTGAAAATATCGAGAGGTTGGTGTATCTCCCTTCTTGACATGTGCTTTGGCTATCAACAGGGAGAGGAAGAATTAGCTTGCAGAGCATGTCCATAGATAGGATAACAAAATTCTTCATAATATACATTTGCTTTGTGTATATTCTTCTTCTTCTTGTGCCATATCTGTTATCGGACGTTGGCGATCATGTTGGCGATCCTGTTTTTATCAGCAGCCGCACGAAAAAGTGCAATCTAAATCCAATGACTTATAGGCACCCCTGGAGTTCCAGGATATACCACAAGCTGAATCTTGTCTCAGGGACAGTTTTTAATCAGAAAAGCCTTCTCTTGATTAGAAACTTTCATCCTTGTTCTGTGATTTGGAGAATGTTGGGAGTGTATTACAAGTTTTCACATTAAAAAAATAATAGTCTGTATGGCTAATAAAAATGTTCACTCTCTCTCTCTTTCAAATAAAATATTTTTTAAAAAAAGAAAAATGGCAGGCAGCATGGCAAAGACCAATGAAGTGGTTCACAGGTACATTGAGAAAGTCCAGTTTTTAAAAATGCATGGGTACATTTTAGTATGTGTCAATGTGCATTTCTGAAAACTGGTCTCAAATAAGAACTGGAACTGCAACATGGCTAGGTTAAAGATTCACTCTTTATTCTGTCTCTATCTACAAGGGTGAGCCAGGTGAAGCAGGGGATCCTGGACCATCAGGGGACCCAGGCCAACAGGTGAGCTTCTAAGTTTTGAGAAGATTTCAAATGTGGTGCTCCTTCCCTGTTCTTAGTAGGGCATGCTACTTGGAACCCAATGTCTCCCTATACTAAATAAATCTCTGAAGTGTGGGGTCACTTGATTAATTGATCTCCCCTCTCTTCGATTAAGTGAGCAGCTTAATACTAAGGATGATTGAATGAAAATATACTCTGGTGGGAGTCTCCCACCACAATGGTAGGAGACTCTGGGTTATATCCGTGTGTGCATTCACAGGGAGTGAAAGGTGATGTTGGTGAAAAAGGAGATTCTGGCCAGTCTGGAGCAGCAGGGCCACCTGGAAAAAAAGGCCCCCCAGGAGAAGATGGATCCAAAGGGAACCTGGTGAGCTAATGATTTCTGAATGTCAAAGTGGCAACAGCTATTTGGTCCTATCTCTTGTATGAAAAGATATGTCAGATCCATCTAAAATGATACATAAAATGATTCGATGGCCTTATTGACTATCCAGTTCTATAGCAACTTCCAGGAAAGATTTCATGGCTACTTTGAATGGATAGCTGAGTTGAGCACTCTCATTTTGTAGTGACGTAAAGTTAATTGATATTAACTGATTAATATCAGTTGTTTAATATCAATTAATTAATTGATAAAATGGGAAGGGACCACATGGCTGTCAGTTGCAATCCTCTAGCGTAGTTGGGATAATTCTAGATGGTGTTCTCTCAATTCAGATCTTAAATTCAGGAGATCTAGAAATCCATAAACAAGACCAACTGACATAGTCACTTAGGCTTGTGAGGGAATAGTTTCCTTTCATCTTTGGAGACCTGGTACTTTCTGATATTTATGTCTTCCTGCATTTCTCCATCACAGGGTCCGATAGGATTCCCTGGTGACCCGGGCCCAACTGGAGAGCCTGGTCCTCCTGTAAGTATCAGCTTTGAACTGAGTCACAACATTGTCAAATTTCATTTCCAGCTTTAGGAAAGAATTTATTGGGGTAAGAAGTAGGGGGGAAAAGTTTGAAAGCTACAGCTTTTTTTTTTGTTTGTTTGTTTTGTTTTTAGGGAAAAGAGGAATCCCAGACTGGGATCCTACTCAAATCTTATCTTTCATAACTTTAATTATATGAAAGTTACACTACAGTTTGCTCTTTTTTCTTGAGAGAGTTAGCGGTTAGGGGCTGCCCCAACTTGACCCCAAATTAAGAGATTACAGGGTCATAAAAAGAGAGTTCACTGTTAGGCACTCAGTTCAGCATCTAGGAATTGTTTGTTTATCTTTCCAACTCCTACGGGAGGAGCTACTGTTTTTAGATTTATAATCAATCATAGCTTTAGTTGGATGCAAGGAGAGACAAGAGCTTGGCTCCTTTTTAAGTTGGGGTGAATAATCACATAGAAGAGGGATGCAGAACCTGTGGCCTTCCAGGTGTCGCTAAACTAATGCTAACAGCAGCTGAATCCAGCAGGTCCAGTGATTAATTTTTGTGGTAATTGCAGTTCAGCAAAATCTGCAAAGGTTTCTTGATGTGAATAATAAAAAGGTTTTAATTATATTCCTGATATAAGGGTTTTGGAGCTAGAACTTTAGGAATAGTTTAGGAAAAGGTTCTATGGGTAAAGCTCCCTAAATATCCTGATGAGGTGTGAGCATATTCAATGACTAGAGACTCTTATTTCAAGTTGGAATGGGAAAGCACAATGTGGTGTGTAGAAGGAAGAAGGTATGACAAATTAAGAGACTGAAGCTCTGAATTGTAGCAGTCCATGTTACAATATTGTGTTGCAGGTCCCATTTGTATTCTCTGTACTCAGAATCTGATTTGCCACTTCTGTGCAGGGCCTAGATGGAATTTCTGGTGAGAAAGGTGATGTGGGTGATCCAGGACTTCCAGTAAGTATAGAAAACATTCTTGGTGGGGAAACTATAGCTTCTACTCTGTAGGAATAGTGTTGTTCACGTTTGCCAAAAAAAAGAGTATTTATCATGTCTCAATAACAACAGTATATATTGAGGCTTTATTTATTAATTTATGTACTTATGTATTTACTTGTTTTTCACATTTTTGAACCACCCATCTCCCTTGGAGAGGGGCTCTGGGCAATGGGCAATAAAATATTAAAATATAAAAACAGTATAAAAGTTAAACATTTATAAGGCAAGGATGACTGTTAAAATTAATTAGAAGATGAAGAGCTTTCAGGGCACTAGCCAGCCTCGTGGCTATGTGCTCCTCTGAGCTCCCCATGTGAGGTTGCAGAGCTATGTTTTCATTCCATTACAGAAGGCCAGGAGAGTGAGGGCCTTATCTCCAGAGTGGAGAGAATATTCCATCATGTGTGGGGATGGCAGAGAAGGCTCTCTTCCTAGTCTCTGCCAGTCAGAGTTTCTTAACTGAAGGGGTCGATAACATACCTTCCCCGCCTCTCTGAAGATGATTCTGTAGGTAGCCTGGCCCCATGTCATGTGAGGATTTATAGGTCTCAACCAACACCTTAACTTAGATCTGGAAGCAAATTGGCACCCAATGCAGTTTGAAAAGCAAAGGTGTAACATGCACCCTTCTTTGGGCACCCAAAATTGTTCATGTGGCTGCATTCTGCACCAGCTGAAGCTTCCGGATACTTTCAAGGGTAGCCACACGTAGAGTAGAGTAGAGTAGAGTAGAGTAGAGTAGAGTAGAGTAGAGTAGAGTAGAGTAGAGTAGAGTAGAGTAGAATAGAATAGAATAGAATAGAATAGAATAGAATAGAATAGAATAGAATAGAATAGAATTCTTTATTGGCTAAGTGTGGTTGACACACAAGGAATTTGTCTCCAGTGCATAAGCTCTCAGTGTACATACAAGCAGCAGTGATAAATCATGATCATAATCAACATAAAAATACATTCATAAATCATAAGATACAACACATTCATCATAAATCATAAGATGCAACACTTAGTGGTAGTTATAGGATACTAGATAAGCAAACAACATACATCATACTAGGATACTAAATAAAACAATATAAATCATAAGATACAAGCAACAAAGTTATAGTCATAAGAAGATAAGGAGATAGGTAATAGTAAAGATGAGGAGTATCATAGTAATACAGCTTTACTAAGTAGTTTGACAGTGTTGTGGGAATTAGTTCTTTAGCAGAGTGATAGCATTGGGGGGGGGAATTGTGTCTAGTTGTTTTGGCGTGCAATTCCCTAGCATCGCCTTGAGGGAAGAAGTTGAAACAGTTTATGTCCAGGATGTGAGGAGTCTGTAGATATTTTCACAGCCCTATTTCTTGCTCGTGCCCTATACAGACCTCAATGGAAGGCAGGCTGGTAGCAATTGTTTTTTATGCGGTTCGTTGAAGTGCATTGCAATAGCCCAAACAGGAGATGACCGGGGCATGAATGAGTAAGATATATGTAAGCTTTTTCATAGAGATATGGCTGTTTAGAAAAAATAGAAAAAATACAAAGTAATTTTGAAAGAAATAAAAATGTGATTTGAAGTGGGTGAAGAGAGCCAAACAAGAAGTCTCCAGCAGAGTAAGTAGAATTAAGAATAAAACTAATGAAATTGTTTGGAATGAAAATGAAATAAGGGAAAGAGGAAAAGAGGATGTTAAAGGTTTGTAAGGGAATGAAAGCAATAAGTCAAAAACTGCTTTGAATGCTATGAATGCTATGAAAAATGTTAAAATATTGATGTGATTTAGTTATGGTGAAGTAGCCTGTGAAGATTTTCAAGTCAAGGTGGTTGTATTAGACAGATAAAATGGAGCAAAACATTGCACCTTTTTCATAAATCATGGAAAAATTGGTGAAGAGAGATGAATTTGTGTGTCTTGTTGGTGAAATATTCATTAAAAACGGCAAAATGGATGGAGAAATGTTCAGATATTAAAAAAAATAATGGATAGCATGTGATCTGTCGTGAGGAATATTTCTTTGTCAAAAGAAGTGAAAATGTTTTTAAGACTCTGCTTCTATCCAGTTTGATCACTGGAAGAAAGAGTTGGGAACGTCAGAAGAAACATAAAACTAAGTAGAATGCTGAAGGGAAGAAGGCAAAAAGAGAGAGGGGTCAAGAACAAATGAGTGCTCAATGAACATGATTTGAATACAAAAGTGGATGATTGGTACAAGAGAAGTACCCCAGTGGTGGGATTCAAATATGTGAACAACCGGTACTCTGTGTGGATGCCACCTTTGGAAGTCCATTCTGGGCCTGGGCAACAAAAAATTAGCTACTGGTTCTGCCGAAGTGGTGCTAACTGGCTGAATCCCACCACTGAAGTACCCTGAGTTGGTTTGATCATACAGAGAAAATCAGTGAAGATTGAATTGCAAAATGAATATATAGAGCGTGAATGGGTTGAGAGGAAAGGAAAGCCTGTTGAATGAAGTTGACAAGATCCTCAAAAATAGAGAGCTGAAGTCTACACAACAAAAGGTATGTAGTGACTGGAGATATGGTTGAAACAAGAACAGTTTGCAAGAACAGAAGAGTATAAAAAGTGTATGATGTGAATTAAATTTAGCTTTATTTCCCTTCGTTTTGTTCTTATTTTATATCCTTAGTTTCTTTTCCCTTCAATTTCTTATATATTTTCTGTGCTTCACATATCATCTTGAAAATGAATAGTGGGTTAGGTCCATATATATGAAAGTCCACTTTCTCTATAGCATGCATGATTTTATATATCCTGACCATATTTTCCCCATTATCCTTCTTTGCCAAACTAAATAATCTCAAATTATGTTTTCACATGTGAAAAGTATTCACTTGCTCTATCTCACACATGTTTTGATTGCTTTCATCTGTACTTTTTCCATCTCTATTACCCTTTTTCAAAATTGGTTACCAGAATGATATATTATTCTAGATTTGAATGTAATACATAAAGACATTACAGTATTGGCAGTTTTATTTTTCATTTCTTTTCAAAGGTTGCCTGGTATGAATTTGCTTTTTTTCACAGTTGTCATATATTGGTGGAATCTTCACCAATTCTCAACTTTTTTTTCTGATTAGTTATAGACAGTTCAGATCCCATCCTTATATATGGGATATGAATCTACATGTATGCAAATAGAATTGACAATTTTGTTTCCTCTCCTGAATTTACAATTTTTAAATTTGTAAGGTGGGATTTGGGAGTCAGGGAAATTTCCAAATGTAATAAAATAATATAATATAAATAATATGGGAAACCTAAAATGAAAATAGTTGAAACCCATCAAAATGTTAAAAGCATTTTGATGTTAGAATGGTGTCTCGTAAAATATTAATGTTGATGTATATTTAAAAGTCACATCTACTGATCCAAATAACAATGGTCACAAGTAGAAACACTGCATTCATGTGTAGTGGCATATTTATATATATCAGGAATCTTATATCAATCCAATCAAGTATAACTTAAGTTTCATTGCAGTCAGGGACATTTTTTTTCTATTTGATCTACATCAGACCATGTTACGGCATCAGGAAAATTTCTCTGTACACTATAACATGTGCTTTCCCAAATGATGTCCTTAGAAATAATACTAATTTGTTTTATTTTTCTAATTTTGTTTAGGGTCCACTTGGAGCTTTTGGGGAACCAGGTCCTCCTGGGCCACCAGGGAAGAGGGTAAGTTGGGACTTACATATACATAAACAAACCTTCAAGTAACAACTGTTCTTTCTGGATGAATGCCTGTGACGGCATTCTCTGCCTACCAGTATCAGATACAAATAGCCAATAAACAGCACAACTGGATGGAAAGTAGCTCAACAAAATGGCTGAAAAGTGATGCAGCTAATGATTGTGGGTGCTCAAATACCAGCACTCCTCAAGAACAACTGACCCCAGAATACACAAAAATGCTGGCAACCACCATCAAGACTACATTTCTAAGACAAGTTGAAAAAAGGAAATCAAACTCCAAAACAAACTGCTCAAGTGTTCCCCAGGAAGCAAAGAGATACCTGAACTTAAATGAGTACAGTCCACTGCAGAACAATATCCTGCAAAAAGACCCCAAGTATAACTTTCCTTCCTTCCTTCCTTCCTTCCTTCCTTCCTTCCTTCCTTCCTTCCTTCCTTCCTTCCTTCCTTCCTTCTTTCTTTTTTCTTTCTTTCTTTCTTTCTTTCTTTCTTTCTTTCTTTCTTTCTTTCTTTCTTTCTTTCTTTCTTTCTTTCTTTCTTTCTCTCTTTCTCTCTCTCTCTCTCTCTCTCTCTCTCTCTCTCTCTCTCTCTCTCTCTCTCTCTCTCTCTCTCTCTCTCTCTCTCTCTCTCTCTCTCTCTCTCTCTCTCTCTCNCCCTCGGCAGCTTACAGGTTATAAAACAAGTGAAAAAGAGTTAAAAGATTAAAACAACACAAAGTTAAAATATTATTAAGAACCACAATATACTAAAAAAAACCTTAACATTGTTAAAAGCCAGACAGGACAGGGATGAGGTCTTTTTACCTCATCAGCCACCTCCAGCAGTGAGTGCTCCCCTCGGGGGCCCAGGCAGCTGGCAAAGCCAGGTTTTTAATACCCTTCCAGAAGACCAAAAGGGAGGAAGCAGTTCTCACTTCCAGTGATAGATATAGACATACCCTAAACAATGCTAATCAGTTAGAATTCTTTATAGCCTTAGAAACGGGATTTAAAAACACAGGACCTGCCACAGAGATGCAAGAAAACATAAAACGGACAATAATACCACAGACCAGATCACGAATCAGAAGCAGCTCGAAACAGGACTGAGCAGCACTCAAAAATCTAAAGAAGGACCAAACCATCACCATCTTCCCAACAGACAAATATTGAACTATAGGTATCATGGACACCACACAATATATACAAAAAACCCAAAGTCTTGGAGGACAAAGAAACCTACATTCCAATAAGCACCAACCCAATAGAGAAACTAGATGACCCGGTCAAGAGAACCTTTAATGACCTAACCAAAAAAGGTCAATTCACAAAAGAAGAACAGTGGTAGATGAAATACAGTAGACCCATTCCTCCTATGCTTCTATAGACGTTCCAAAATACACAAATCCGACAAATCTGTTCATCCAATTATATCATTATTAGGGACTCCAACATGCAACATAGGTAAAGAACAAAAAAGCTTGGACATCTCAGAGGGGAGTGAATATTCTATCAACTTCCCACCACAGTACCTCCAAAAAAAATCAAAGGCCTAAAAACAGAAGAAAAGAGAAAGTATAGTTTCATTTGATGTCACAGCACTCTTTATATCCCTAAATCTGAACCTAGTGAAAAAAATCGATGGCAGCAGTACAACACAACACGCTCGACCTAACCCAATACACTAAGATTGAAATACCCATAATCATGCACCTCATCAATCTCTGCTTCACGATCTACTTTCAATTTGATGACAATTAAACCAAAATAACAGAGGAACATCTCATAACTCAAAGCAAAGACTGTAAAGCACAACCCACAGTAACCAAGCACAGGGAAATGCTATGTTTATACATTAGTTGAAAATCTTATTAACTACTTTCTTGATGGGCTATAAAACAGTTAAAGGAAAATTGGGCATAGATTAAAGATGTGATATTTGTGGCACAAGAGCCCTCTTAGCCAAAAGATGGTAATTTGATTTGTTCTTTAAAAAAATGGGGAAATATCCTTTCAAGAAAGCCTGCATCTGGATAATTATGCAATAAAGGAAAACAAGGTAATTTGCAAAAATAAAACAAAATGAATTTCTTGGGGAATTCACATTGAAAATACACTTATGAGAAGCTATATACAAATGCTCCTTATATTAAAAAAAGTCCCGAAAGAAAACATTTTCACAATGTTTTTTAAGGATTTTTTTATAAAAAAATCTGCCAGAATAAAATGATGTAGCCAAATATTGCCCTATGATACAGCCAATAAAACAGAATGGATACTATGAAAACAGAAATTCTGTTTGATCATCCTCCCTCCCAGTCCCGCTCCCTTTTCCATAAGTGGAAAATATTTCTTGTAAAAAAGCTGAACCAATATTAAAATGCATAGACAAAATCATGCATTTGCAATTTCACATCAGAAGCTCACTTGGAAATAAATGTTATGTTCTCTCCTTCAGCAGAAATTCCAGAATTAAGAGACATGCTCTCCAATATATTAGATGAAATAGAAAATATGTAACTTTTCTTTCTTGGTCCTGATTATTTTATATTGTATTTCTGAGCTGTTTAAATGAAAAGAATCCTTCAAAAAAAAAAGGCATATTTTGTCCTGCTTACAAAGAAGGTTGAGGTTGACTTGGAAAATAATATTTTTTTTATTGGCTTTGCTTAAAGTTAAGCAAATGTATATGAATTCTCATCTTCTCTTTAATTGTCTGAATAAAATACAATATTCATAACAATCCATGTGAATTATTTATATATATATATATTTCTACTCCATGGGGATGGCTCCTCTCTAATATGCTGTCCATTTTATTATGTGTGATTTGCCTGATTTTTGTTGAAAGTGATAGCAAGTTGTTTAATTTTTGCATAAGCTTATGGTTAGAACAAAATTTAACATGTTTATTTAATAAAATTGGGAATATAAACAGAATTAAGTGTTGTCTAGAAGAAGGGTAAAAATGTTAAACCACAAGAACTTAATCCAAGTGATTTATGCAGGGACTTCATTTTTTCTGTTCCAGGGATCTTTTGGGCCAGCTGGACGTGAAGGTCGACAGGGTGAGAAAGGGACCAAGGTGACAGAAACCAAGCTAATTTTATTCTGATATCCAATAAAGGAATGCTAGTTTCTCTCTTCTTTTGTTTGTTCCCCCCCCCCCCACCTATTCCACTATCAATGTTCCCTGCAGGGCTGGACTGAGGTGAGGCAAATATTTAAGACAAAAGATTCTGAAAAGTAGCAGTGGCATTTCTGTGCCGGAAGATACACCCATTGTTTCTCAATCTGAACAACTTTTAAGATGTGTGGACTTTGTCAACTTCCAAACTTAGAAGTTGAAGTCCATACATCTTAAAATTGCTAAGATTGAGAAACACCATGTTGCAGCCTCTGCCACATAGCCCCTCAAGTATATTGGAAGAAATAACATTCAGTTGTCAATCTAATTACTTTCTGTACATATGTATGCATAGGAGATGGGCTTGTTGTTCTTGACAACAAAACATCCTATACAGGAACTCATTCTACAATAGCCACCTCTATCCTTCAGCTCAAAAAGCAAAATAAGTCAAATTAACTTAGTATTCTTTAAAGCCATCTGCTCCATGAAAATAGTGTATAACCATTGGACAATCTTGAAATAATTAAATATTTCTATATAAATGACTGTTTTTCCTCTCTCTTTTTCTCTCTGCCCCTAGGGTGAATTTGGTACAGAGGGTCCCTCAGGGAAAATGGGACCGGTGGGCCCACAAGGACCTCCAGGCCAATCTGGTTCAGAAGGTCTGCGTGGAATTCCTGGTGCAGCAGTGAGTATCTTCAGTTCTTGGCAAATGGCTGACAGAGGGATGAAGGAGAATAGGCTGCAAATCAACGCAATATCATGTTGCACGGAGAAGAATGCAAACATTAGCAATAAAGTTCCAAGGCAGAAAAGCAAGTTTTTTTATAAGTGTGAAAAGAGTTTGAGGAGAAGGTGAGCCTTTGTTCTTCAGTCTAAAAATAGAGGACCAGAAGCAATGAACTTTGAACCACTAGCAGGTGGATTTAGTTGAAAAATTAGAAAATCTCTTTCTAACTCTAGAAGACTTGGGCAAGGAATAATAAGGTTGGAAAGGTGGTGGAGAAATATTCTATTCTTTGGAACAAACTTCATTTTACGGAATGAATGGACTATCTCCAGGGTCATTTATTAGATCCCTTTCAAATGAGTGGCTGTAGTTCAAAAGAGCTTTTGGTGCCTCAGAAGGGAGGCACACAGCATTTTAAAGTTGTTCACATTGTCGGCTGAGGGAAATGAAGCAGTGAAGACATCAAAGAAAGCTCCAGCTGAGCATGGAGTTCCCTTAGATGCACCCATACTGTTCCTTATGTTTATAGGCCATTTATTTTATATGGCTTAGTGAGTAATGATTAAAGAATTTCTTCTTGGCAAATTCTGATCCAGTTTTACAGTACATCATGATCTGCACCTTTTAGTTAAGAAAACCTTTAATTTATTCATTGTTCTCTTTGTTTATTTTAAAAGAAAAGAGGAAAAAGACAAATAAATAAATATCATAAAGTACATATGTTACATGGAAAAGTTTGCAGAGTAACATTAAAGATAAAATTAAAGGACAACACGAACTATTCAACTGGAAGAAACATCTTACTTTTATCCGGATATATTAACTTGGATTAAAACAAATATGAAGATAGTTTCATGACCATTTTACCATTCTAGGAATTTCAAAACTTGTTTTTAACGATTATTGAAATCAAACTTTAGATTAGATAAGAAACTTATAAAAATAATGAAAAGAGTTTAGAATCTGTATTTTAAGAGAACCCAAAGTTCAGATGTAATGGCAGGGCATGT
Organism: Protobothrops mucrosquamatus; assembly: GCF_001527695.2. Classification (NCBI taxonomy): domain Eukaryota; kingdom Metazoa; phylum Chordata; class Lepidosauria; order Squamata; family Viperidae; genus Protobothrops; species Protobothrops mucrosquamatus. Next base: position 120,820 of record NW_015387112.1, read on the forward strand.
ACAGAATTGTACTCCATAAAGAGTTTGTAAGTTAAACTGAAACTAACATCTGACTTGTTTTTCCAATGTAATGTATTTTAGACTATATTACATTCTCTCAGAATTTAAACTGTCATTTATAAAGGAATTAAATGTGATTTCCAGTAAAAAGCATAAAGTATCCTTGTGAAAAATATGTATAAAACCAGCTAAGTAATTGGTAGAAAAGGAAAGTTAGCATTCGGGACATGTTTCATCCTATAATGGATCATCTTCCGGAATAGTTGAGCTTTATGACATTTCCACCAAATATATGTCTCTTAAATTCCATACTTCCTCAATGCCTCATGCTGTTATCAGATTTTTTTTTAAATGAAAAGGAGTATATTAAGAGAAAAAAATGTTTCAAGAGCATGTTTCTAAAGATTTCACAGCTGTAAAAAATTTCACATGCTGATTTCTGTTCGAGGAAGTCCAGATGTAGCAAGAACTAGAACAGGATTGGACAAAATCCTGGATTTAATGATTTTGTGTGAACTTGGTAGTTATGCCTAAGCTATTTTCTAAAACCAATTCTTAATTTGGATCAGAAATATGCAGAAAAACTTTTACCAGACAGTTCTGAACCATCTTGTCACTTGATGGAGTTCACAAGGAGAAAGTCCACACATCTTAAAAGTTGTTCAGATTGAGAAACAATCTCCCTCCTTCCTTTCTTTCTTTCTTTCTTTCTTTCTTTCTTTCTTTCTTTCTTTCTTTCTTTCTTTCTTTCTTTCTCTCTCTCTCTCTTTCTTTCTTTCTTTCTCTCTCTCTCTCTCTTTCTTTCTTTCTTTCTTTCTCTTTCTCTCCCTCCCTCCTTCCCTCCCTCCCCTTTCTTTCTTTCTTTCTTTCTTTCTTTCTTTCTTTCTTTCTTTCTCCCTCCCTCCCTCCCTCCCTCCCTCTCTCTCTCTCTCTCTCTCTCTCTCTCTTTCTTTCTTTCTTTCTTTCTTTCTTTCTTTCTTTGTCTCCCCACCCTTTTCCAATAAGAGCAGGGGGAAATAGCTCTCCATCTTAATATATTTTGAGAGAAGACTAACTGAACACATAATGGTAAGTAACCACATAATATTGCACAGTCACCTTATTAGTCAAAAGAAAATTACAAGGTGATTGAAAACTTGCTTTTACTCCACATATACCCATAGCCTTGTTGAGACTTTTTAAAAAAAATATTAATGGACCCATAAAAGACACATAAAAAGTATCTCTAAAGGATAATTTCTTTTTAAGATGCATTACTGTGAAAACGAATACAGAAGTTTAATATGCACGGCAGTTAGGTTTTCTTTTGATAAGATACTTCAAGAGAACTGGTGCTACAGCTCCCTTTATTGATTTGTTGTGTAGCCTCAAAGCTCCCTTTGTCAATTCTATTAATTCTAATAAACTTTTGCACATGCTGCTCTCCTCTTGGAACTGCTGGAGAGGCAGGTGGAATGAAGCAACACCACAGTTTGGCTTTAACAGGTAGGGCAAATGATTTTGAGTTTGGGCAGACTCAGTGAGACAAGGGAGGATGGGGTAGCCTAGTGTGTTATGATCCATGGGGTTGTGAAGAGTCAGACACGACTTAGCAACTAAAACAACAACAACAACAATGATTTTGGCAAGCCACTTCAAGGTTACCTTCTCAAAGCTTTGCATGGGTATAGAACAAAGACTTTTTCACAGGGAGAAGAATGAGGTAGAGAATGGGGGAGTTTGCCCAGATTTACTTTTTAGCTCCAAAAGTCTTTTAATTCTTGTTGCTAATGTTGCAAGTTCTTTCTTCTCTAGGGTGAACCTGGTTTATTGGGAGCTCCAGGACAGGCAGGGCCCCCAGGTCCCATGGTAAGCAAAAAGAAATGGCCTCTGCACAACAGCTGGCCTTGTCCTGGTATTCTTGTCAGTTAACAATGCTGAGGCCCTTTCACTTTCACAATCACTTTCCCCTTTCCCCCCTACTCAGTGTTGGCCTTACATGGATATTTATTGTTGGGAGCAATGTTAGGAGGACCTTCTAACAACAAAAAACAATACAGTCCAGCAGTGAAAATAGCCTTTCCAAATTATTTTTCAAAGTAAAGAAGTGAGGGAAGCAGCTGCTTATTCTGATTCATTGAGCAGTTATTATACCAAAATGCATGGTTGATTAAGGCTCAGTTCCCACAGGGAATTGCTACTTACGATTTTAATGAATTAGCCAAGATTAAATTATAAACCGATGCCATGCCAAAGAATAGATGTGAACGAACCTATCCGAAGGAAACAATTATCAGAATAAGGGAGGCCAAATGAGTAACAGTCCTACTCTTCTGGTGTCACTGGATTGTGGCTTGCTATTGACTCCAGCTCTAAATGACCATTTATTGTAAGATTGCTCAATTCCTGTTGGCCCAAAGACCATATTCAGCCTTGCACAGCATATTTTAAGTGATACGCCCAAAGTGAATGAGGCCATTACTCATCTGGAGTGAGGAAGAATTAGGGATACTAAAGGATGAAATGAATGTCTAAGCCTCTGCAAGGAATACATGTTGCCCTTTAAACTTTTGCAAACTTCAAAAACAAGAAAAAGATCCAAATGCTGAAAATGTTGGGTCTACCTACTCTGGTAGGTAGACTATCATGCTGGTAAGACCACATTTGGTTGTCAACGATATAAAAAAAAGACATTGAGACTCTAGAAAGAATGCAGAGAAGAGCAACAAAGATGATTAGGAGACTGAAGGCTAAAACATGAAGAAAGGTTGCAGAAATTGGGCATGTCTAGCTTAATGAAAAAAGGAGTAGCAGTGACATGATAGCAGTGACACAATATCTAAGGGACTGCCACAAAGAAGAGGGGGTCAATCTATTCTTCAAAGCACCTGAAGACAGGACAAGAAGCAATGGATGGGAACTAACCAAGCAGAGACCCAACCTAGAACTAAGGAGAAATTTCCTGACAGTCAGAACAATCAGTGGAATGACTTGCCTCCAGAGGTTGTGAGTACTCCAGCATTGGAGGTTTTTAAGAAGAGATTGGACAACCATTTGTCTGCAATGGTATAAGGGTTTCCTGCCTGAGAAGAGGGTTGGACTAGAAGACCCCCGAGGTCCCTTCCAACTCTATTATTCTGTTATCGTGAGACTTTCAGGCAGTGCTTTTTGAGCTCCATTCTAAATGCAGCTGTTCTCCTCCTTATAGGGTCCTGCAGGGCTCCCTGGTCTCAAAGGTGATCCTGGCTACAAGGGAGAGAAGGTAAACATAAATAAACTATTCCTGCCTGAGTAGAAAATGAAAGACCTTACAATCTCCAATTGAATAATCTCTTGTCCTAGAAAGGCTTCTTCTTTCTGCAGCTACCTTGTTAAATCTTGAACCTTCCTTTTCAATTGTTGTAACTGTTAGATGGGGTCTTGCATAATTTATGACCCTGGAAGCTGATGAGCCTTAGATTGTAGCTCAACGAGGATTTTATATTTGCCTCCCTGCCCAGAACTGCTATAATTCAACTAGGTTAAAGAGGAGATTGTTAAGCACATCTGGAGGTGTTCAGTGCGACGTGTACTTTCAGGGAGGGGTGGGGGGAAGCTCACCAACTATCAGACAGAATTGCTTTAGGATGTTGTTAACTCACAAAGGACCAACAGAACAATGCACTATTGAAGAATGGAGAATCTCAGCTCAAGTTAATTTTTTTTTTTGGGGGGGGGAAAGCTTGTTGAATGGATCATAAGAAAAGAGAACTAGACAGAATCAAGCAGTGGTAGATGAGTATGAGGTCCTTCCCAAATGACCATGCACTCCTTGGTTACCCATTGCATCCAGGACTGCAGGAATCACCTTCACTAAGCAATATGGTCACGTGATGTTTTGCATAATGGCTACTTTGCTTAGCAATGGAAATTCTAGTTCCAATTTGGGTTGTGACCAGAAAACTACCAGTATTAAGTAAAGATGTGAGTTTCCAGTCTTATCTACTGAATAATATCTATTATTCTCATGTCCTGCTTAACTGGAGCAAAGTGTTGTGTATACAGTTGTATGAACACAGCCAGTAGGGGTGTGGTTTTAGCCACAATTTAAACAACTCTTGTTCAGCTGTATTGTTCAAAAAAGGTAAGACAGTTGATAGAAACTGAACTAGGTTGGCTGGCTCAGGAATTCTGGGAGTTGAAGTCCATGAGTCATAAAAAAGCCAAGGTTGCCTACCCCTAACCTAGGTCAACTGAGACATTAGCAATTGTGTATTATGTCACAATTTTAATATGAAACATAGTTGCTTTCAATTAAGTTAACACCACCACACACCCCCAGCCAACTATATTGAGCAGAATAAAGTTTATAAGAGAGTGCTAATCTGCTCTTCTTGCTTCTTAACTTAAAAGCAAATTCCTAGAGGATCCTATAAATACAGAACTGCTCTGGGTCCTCTTGTCTGTCTTATTCTTTCTTTCCCCCAAGTAATATTTTCCCCAAACAAAAAAAAGGCAGCTTCTAGATAGCTTCAGCCAAGATGGCTTCTTGCTCTTTGATGAGAACATAGCCACCACTGGCTTATCAGGTTACATCACTACCCAGCATTAGCAGCAACCATGGTAACTTTCATTGTATGAATATAGCCTTTATTTAGCTTTGGAGAAATTCTCTTTTCTGGCAAGATCCAGAAATATGATTGTATGTATGTATGTTTAGGGATGGGGAATGTATAACTTTAAAAGGGCCTTTTGCTTTCAAAAACTTTGACTGAAGTACTCCAATGAAGAGAAGCAGCTTCTCAGCAATGGGGTGGCTACTTTGCTGAACAAAAGCCACTTTTCCTGAAGTGAGGCAGCAGAAAATTAAGATAGATCAGCACTCCTTAATACTTCTGGTCAAAATGACAGTGCAGAACATCTTGCCTCCATGTTGTGAAGTATCTCATACCTATTTTCACCCACCTTTTAGTATACACTGGTTTCAAAGATCTCCTCTCCCAGCTTTGTCAGAGTGCTCATTTGATCATTCCTTCATCTTTTTTTTTTTTACTAAGCAGTTCCCTTTTCCTTCTAGGGTCATGCAGGACTCATTGGGTTGATTGGCCCTCCAGGTGAGATGGGTGAAAAAGGTGACCAGGGACTGCCAGGGAACCAGGGAACATCAGGCACTAAGGGTGACCCTGTGAGTAGATGGAACCTGGTTGAGGTGGGACTTCCCAGTCTGGATGGGAAGAGTCCCCCTCAGGCACGCAATACTGATACTCATTTTCCTCCTCCTAAGGGCAATATTGGACCTCAGGGTCCTCCAGGCCCACCTGGATCTCCTGGCCTCTCGGTAAGTATTTTGTGCAAGATTCTAAATAGCTTCCAAAATAATTCCTCAAAAGCTCCCCCTCAGTAATGCCCAAAGATATTGGCTTGTTGGTGTCAGATCTTCTCTGGAACGCTCCAACTTTTGCCTCCCTTTCCCACATCCGGGTTATTTTTCCTTTTATGTGGCTTTGCCTCTCTCTCTCTTCTGTTCTTCCCCGGTTATCTAAAAACATTTGTTCTTGCAGTATTTCCATTACTATTACTATTTTATAGTTGCCTATCCATACTTTCTGACATTGTCTTTATTTCTTTAGTTTCCTTGCAAAAGGATATTATCTCTTACGCTATTTTGCCATCTTCTTCTTATATCCAGGAGCTCCTTTCGCCTGTTGACCCTTTCTGTCTTTCCGTAGGGCCATCTGGGAGAAAAAGGCAACAAAGGCTCTTTGGTAAGTCTCAACCAATACTACAGGGCTCGTGAAGAGGAAGAGATTAAACCAGAGTTGTCTACATATGAGTTGTTATTTTTAGGACTTTAATTTTGAAAGTCTGGACTACTGTAACGCTCTCTACATGGGGCTCCCTTTGAGGAGCACCCGGAGGCTTCAAATGGTCCAGAATGCGGCCGCGCGGGCGGTGTTGGGAGGGACTCGTCGCTCCCATGTGACACCGCTGCTGCGCGAGCTGCACTGGTTGCCAGTGGCCTTCCGGGTGCGCTTTAAGGTGTTAGTTACCACCTTTAAAGCNGCTCTTTCAGCAAGCGGACCTGACCTAGGGTGGATTTTATACTGGGTTTTTTAGGAATTTGGAAGACGCAACTTTAAATTTGGTTTAATTCGGTTTTAAGGGGGGGATTGTATATATGTTTTGGTTTTAAGTATGTTGTGCGCTGCCCTGAGTCCCGCCGGGAGAAGGGCGGCATATAAATTAAATTAAATAAATAAATAAATAAATAAATAAAGGAACTCCAATTCTGGGTCAATGAAAGATGATAGCTGTAATCCAGAGGGCAACCAATGTATCACAAATTGTACACTTGGTTGATATATAATGTATTATTACTATTACTCTAATCATGGGCAGGGAGGTGCACTTAAGGGAGGCTCTGAATGGTGCTTATTATGCTTAGCTCCTGACACTAGCTACTCAAGCAGAGTTGGGCTTACAGATATTGCTAAACTGCTACTCCCAGAACTCCAGATATGACCAGTGGTAGAAGGGAATGTGTGCATTGGTACCAAGTTCTTGATCCATCTTCCTGCAGGGACCTATTGGACCAAAAGGTGATCTAGGACCACCAGGGCTACCAGGACCACCAGTAAGTGAATGGTTTACTACAAGGTCTACACAAAATTCACCTATGTTCTATACAGCTTTCTCTGGGATATTTTGTAGGTGTATTGTATCTATATGCATTTTTCTAGCCATTTTCTCCCATTGCACGCATGTTTACTATATTTTCTCTTAATAATACATGTTATGGTTATAAAAGCATGCAGAAATTCCCACATTGGGAGAGATGGATATTAAAATGCATACATCTCTGTGTGAATTTCTAGCAATGTAAATATTGCATATATAGCCACATTTTTTACACATTACAAAATTCAAAGAAATGCTAAAAATGAAGGGCTTGGTTTGAGTTTTGGCAACATAAATTTAAGTGGTCTCCTTTGATTCATATTTGATTCCTGTCATTTTTCTGGACCTGTATACATGATAACAGTTCAGAAGCAGTTTCCTTATTTCCATGAAGTTTTACACATTTTCTGCCTGGCTGAAGTCTTAGAATTCTCTGGTGATCTCCCATCCAAGTACTTTGTCAGGTCTAACTTTATGCCATGTGTGTACACGCACTTTTGAGTCTTCTTTCTGTTTTCCATTTTCCTACTTCTAGGGCCACCCTGCTGAACTGCAGAATCCAATACCCATGGGAAGTAGGCGCACAAGCCGCCAAGACTGGGAGATAGAAGAACAGAGAGATGCTCCAGGGGAGGGGGATATTGATCCTGATGCTGATGGACTGGCAGAAGTCTTGGCAGCCCTGAGCTCTCTACGTGATGAGGTGGAGCAAATGCGATGCCCAGTGGGCACTCTGGACAGTCCAGCCCGGGTCTGCAAGGAGCTTCAGTTTTGTCATGCTCATCTCAAAGATGGTGAGTTTGAAGGTGAAACTCCAACTTCCGAATAGAATGTACTGTCAATGTGCTGTCTATCCTAATTCTGAGAGCCAAAGAGATCTGTGTGTTGCCTTTGGTAATTGGGGAAGAGGGAGAGTCTGCAAAAGTGTAACTTTCTGATTGTGAGGGGACCACTTCCTCATGGTTTTCCTAACCCTTTCTGCACTGGTTCACATACTATTCTTTAGGTGAATACTGGATTGATCCAAACCAGGGATGCAACCGAGATGCCTTCAAAGTTTATTGCAACTTCACAGCTGGTGGAGAAACCTGCTTATTCCCTGACAAGAAATTTGAGGCTGTAAGTAGCTCACTTGACCACTAAAGAGGTGATCAGGAAAAAGATCAGACGCTATGTAAATTGGCCTAGCACCTTAAACAGGTTACTTGGCTCAGGAACCTGAATTTAAAACCCTAAGGTGAGCAACAATTTGAAATCTATGCCTTTAGGTACGACTTGCCGCCTGGAGCAAGGAGCAACCAGGAAATTGGTTCAGCACTTTCAAAAGAGGCAAAAAGGTAACATTTTCCATTCTGTCAAGCTTGCTTTTATACCTAGAGGAAATCTGGAAAGGGAACACAGTACTATTTCCCATTTTCTGTTAATCAAAGTCATTGCCCAGTGCAGTATCAAATCCATATGCAAGGCCAAGCCATCTTTCTTCAGATATGATTTATAACTGATTGAATAATAGAATAAGAGTTGGAAGGGACCTTGGGGGTCTTCTAGTCCAATCCCCTGCTCAGGCAGGAAACCCTGTACCATTTCAGACAAATGGTTGTCCAATCTCTTCTTAAAAATCTCCAATGCTGGAGTGTTGGAGCATTCACAGCTTCTGGAGGCAAGTTGTTCCAGTGATTACCGTAATTGTTCTAACTGTCAGGAAATGTCTCCTTAGTCCTAGGTTGCTTCTCTCCTTGATTAGTTTCTATCCATTGCTTCTTGTCCTGCCTTCAGGTGCTTTGGAGAATATGTTGACCCCCTCTTCTTTGTAACAACCCCTGAGATATTGTGTCACTGCTATCATGTCACCCCTAGTCCTTCTCTTCATTAAATTAGACATACCTAATTCCAGCAACCTTTCTTTATATGTTTTAGCCTCCAGTCCCCTGTTCATCTTTGTTACTCTTCTCTGCACTCTTTCTATAGTCTCAACATCTTTTTTACATTGTGGTGACCAAAACTGGATGCAGTATTCCAAGTATTGTCTTACCAAGGCATTGTAACACTTGATTCTATCCCTCTGTTAATGCAGCCTAGGACTGTGTTGGCCCTTTTGGCAGCCGCAGGGTTCAGACAATGCACCTAAACCATTGTTTACATTGTATAATTGCTGGATTCACACCCAATAGATCATAAAAGGCTTAGTGTGTAGTGTAATTATGACCACTCTGTGTCTGTATTTGTGAGAAGGTTGCAGTGTAGACTGGAAGGAACATAGTGGCTTTCTGTTAACCCACCAGTTCTCTTCTCCTTCTGTTTCTCCTTCCCAGTTCTCCTATGTGGATGCAGATGGCAATCCTGTGCTGGTCACTCAACTCACATTCCTACGCTTGCTGAGTGCCGTTGCCCGGCAGAACTTCACCCTCTTCTGCCAAAATATGGCTGCTTGGTATGAAGCTGACACCCACAGCCACATGAAGGCATTGCATTTTCGGGCTTTCAATGATGTGGAGTTGATGCACAACAGCACAGATACTCCCATCCATGCCTTGTATGATGGCTGCCAGGTGAGAGAGCATTCTTCTACCTTTTTTTATCTCTTGACTATTCCAGTATTCCTTGATCTTCATCCCCACAACATGAAATGACTCTGTGAATTGCAGCTCACAGTGATTACATTTGGACCTTAAAGTGAAGGTCTTGATCTATGAGATCACCATCTCATAGATGGAACTTTGAGTATTCCAAAATTATCATGAAGGAAAATCATCTGCTCCAAAAACCCTTTCAATGACTTTTTCCCTTTCATTCATCTTTTTCCTTTTTTTTAAAGCATTTTCCAGCTCTCATATGAGCCATAATAGGGGAGACATGTTAAAAGACCAGAATAAAATATTCCTCTCTATTCCACTCTGAGAAAAATACCCATACTTTTCTGAATTTAGAGCCATTGCCTGCTTGGTCCATGTTTGCCAAACTAAGAGAAGTTATATTTTCTCAACCATGTTTGATCTACTGTTTTTCTGAAGCCCCTGATGAGACATTTTCAAACCCTGTTGCAGCCATTATTTCACATTCTCAGGATTTTGCTTTTGAAGTTATCTTCTCTACTTTCAGGTTCGCAAAGGTCAGGAGCGGACAGTTCTACAAATAGTGACGCAACATGTGGAGCATCTACCATTGGTTGATGTGGCTGTTCAGGATTTTGGCGATGCCAACCAAAAGTTTGGCTTTGAGCTCGGCCCGGTCTGCTTCAGTGGCTGAGCCTTCCAAAGATGGACACTCCCTCTAGACCATGTTGGACCACCTCTAGAAAAGAGAGAACTAAAAGCCTTTTCTCTCTGCACTGGTGGGTGGGGGGTGGAGGGATGCAGGAATGGAGTCAGCCTTGCAAAGACCTGCCGTTGTATTTAACCTGATGACAGCCTCCTATTTATGCGGCCAAGGTCCCTCAGGGTGTGACTCTTTGGGAGTTGCACAGGGTTCAGACTGAGCCAGGGCCCTCTCTCGTTGCAGCTCCATTATTGGTGCTATTATGCCGTCTTAGTGAAGCACTGGACTGACTGGTCAGATCTGGCCACCTGTAGCGATGGGGATAATGGAAACCACATTCTCCATAGTTGAACTTCACCCCAAAAAGGACATGGGGATGTCAAGATTATGCCTGAAGCATGTTGGGAACTGGAAATTCAGGACCAATCCATTGGCACAGCCATCTACTCTAAGGCATGGGCAATGGGAAAGGATGGAGAAGTAGAGCAATAGTTTTGGAACTAACAGGCAAACACAGAAAAACAAGATACTGTACTGATATACGATTTAAGGAATAAGCATAGGATATCCTTATTTTTTTAAACTGTATTGTATTGAATTCAACTCAATTGATAAGTGTCTTGACATGACAGTGGAATGCAATTTGGGATAGTCTATATAGGACTGTTCCATCTCATTCCTTCCAATTACCATGAAGATTAATTGACATATATTTCTCTACAACAACCAAAAGCTATCCAGATACTATGCTTAGAATCTGCATCCTCTTGGGGAAAAAGAATCACTATCTGCTTTTCCTATCTTAAGATCAAATGGTGCTTGAGTAGCAAGACATACAAAATCTTGCTGTTAGAATGCTGAGCCTGTTTCCCATTTTTTATATTTACTACAAAAACTTCACCATAACCCTGCAAGCCCACCATTGTTTTTATGTTGGAAAGAGTAGTCACAAGCCATACTCACTAGTCTCTCATTCTATCATTCTGTTCATGCTCAGCAGATTCCTATAAGACATTCTTCCCCAACTTAGCAACCACCATTAGTTTAGGGAGGAAAAACTGACTGGGAATTTTGAGAGCTGTAGACTGAATTCAACTGTAGAGCACTAGGTTGGGGAAGACTGTTTGTAAGGTATGGCTAGTGATTCTGACATGATTTCTCCTTATGGAGAAAAGAAAGTATAGCAAAGCTTGATTCTCTGCTAGCAAGACACTTAACAGACTCCTTGAAGCCCAGCAGCCTATTCAGAGATGGAGCTTGTACCTTGTGTTTTGCCTTCTGCACTGTGCCGTGTTCATCATTTATCACTGAATTTTCCTCACACTCTGGTGCTAAGTGCCCCTATTTTTTATGCTTCCATGTATCTCAGGCTGTGGCACAAACTGGGTATGTATGTGTCCACAGATGTATGATGGTTACTGTATTCGTCTAAAACCCTCATTAAACCACAAAACATGACTGCCCACCATTTCTGTATCGGCTGGATTGGAAAGACTCCTTAATCCAGGATTTTAGGGCTAGTGTCTGGATAGGAGAACTGCTGGGTTGAATTTTGGCTGTTCTGAATTTGGAGTTGTGTACCAAATGTCATATGTGCAGGATAGACTTCCTCTTTTTTTTTGTTTTGTTTTGTTTTGTTTTTTTGAGTGATAATCAGAATTCTGACTGGTTGTTAGACGATCAATATTTTTCCTTGCTGAAACAAAGGTAGAGTTAAGCAGAGTGAAGCTTAACTGTGGGAAGACATCGACTTGATAGTTATTGCACTTTCACTGCTGAGATGGGAGCGAACCACATGTGGAATTTTCTATCACTAATGCCTTGCGTATTTGACAGGAGAAGGGACATATTTTGTTATTTTGCTTCAGTGAGGAGAATATCTCTGGAAGTGGGACTTTCACTCTCAGCCTGTGCTACTCACTAACAGCTCTTGACATCAGACGGAGATTTAATTCTGCATTGAAAACTGTGTCTCAGGGACCAGTGCTGAGCTGAAATGTGAAAGAATACATTTAAGGAATATTGTCCCACCCACAAATGTATCCTTTCATGGGTTCATAGAATCCCAGATGTCCCATTTACACTGTTTATATGAGAAGCTCATGTTGTTTATACTAACTGTGCTCTTATTCCTGTCTAAAACTAAAGGGTCTTGGCATGAAATAGTGGTACATATTTGCGGACGTGACAATCAGTAGATATTAGGAATTACCTGGCCATAAAAAGGTTGTATCCCACTTTTCCTTTCCAGTCAATGGGATCTTGAGCTTTCCTCTGTGATCTCAACACAGCCCTATTGTGCTATGTAGATGGCACTGTGACATCATATGATATTAAGGTTTCTGATTGGCTAGGATTGCAGAAGGTGTTTTTTTTTTAAAGACTAGTTCAAGAAAGAGTGATATACTTCCATCAGGGCCTGTGTTCAGGATGTGTGTATGGGAACGTCTAAACAGGGGAAGAGTTCCCTTCTCCTACAGCAGACATGTCAAACACAAGGCCCGGGGGCCGGATGCGGCCCACAAAGTGGTTTCATGTGACCCGCGAAGCCATCCTGGAAACAGTGAGGGAACGGCCCCTGCTGCCTTGGCCCTGGCCCAGGCCGGCCGGGAGCCAATGTACAATTTTGTGGTGGCCATCTATGCTGAAACACATTCAATCTTAGCTCCACAAGGCTGTCTGGAAACAGCGAGGAACCAGCCCCTGCCGCGTCGGCCCCACCCCTTGGCTGCATGGTGGGGAGGTGTCACCCTTTGTGAGGAATGAAGAAATGCACCATCACCTGGAAGTGGCCAGCAAATGGCCTCGCCTACTTCACATATCTGGCTTGATGGGCTCTGCCCTGGTTCCACCTCTTTCTGCCAGAGACCCTCAGATCTGTCCCACTCCTGCCCAGGCCCTCACAGGCACCCTTGATGTGAATGATGTAGAGCTGGCCACGCCCACCCAGTAGGCCACACCCACTCCATCCACACCCACCCAGTAGGCTGCACCCACCCTGGCCACACACACACACACCGAGGGCAACCACAATGCTGATGCGGCCCTCAATGAAATTGAGTTTGACACCCCTGTCCTACAGTAACTTCCACAGCAAAATGGGAATGTGTTTTTACAGATGTGTGTTATCTTTAGCAGCAAGTGGGCTGTTAAATAGAGCAAACTGACTCTTAAATTCAAATATTTATTATCTGTCTCTTCCCATACTTTTTTGAACTGTTCATTTTATTCATTCTTGGGACTTAATTTATCAGGGATTTGCTAAAGACCATTTCCTTATTAATACAAGGGCCTGACCTTAAATAGTAATATTTTAAAAGGGAGTGGGTAGAGGAAGAAAAGAGGACAGTTCTTCTAATCATTAGCAGAGTACCTGTCCTTCTTCTCAAAGTAACAACACATCCCACTTGCATGATGAGTTATACCAAACAAGATTTTCAGACAGCCTTCAAAGAAATTGTAATTTTGAATACAAGGACTTTAAGCATTATCTAGAGCAAGGACAACAGCTAGTGTTTAAATACACAGATGGTGTCTGGCCAAGTTTTGATCAAAACTGCTTTATGGGGGCCAGAATTAATGCAATTCAAAACTAGTAACAATAGCACTGGCAGATTAGCTCTTGTAATCTTATTTAATCATGATATATCCACTAAGGGATGCTTATGAGAAATGGGAAGTAAAAAGGAATCAGAAAGAAAAGGAGATTAATAAAACCTATATAATTACTGTATTTATACATGTGAATGTACAATCGCACAGATATACAGTATATATTTATACCCACTGCAATTAAACAAGCTCTAGTGAAACATTTAAGTTAAAACATTCTAGTTCAGGCATGTCAAACTCACGACGTGACGTGATGTCGTGTGATGTATCAGGACTTTCCCCCCCATTGCCGGCAATGGGGTGGGCGCGGTTTCGGTGTGATGTATCCGGCCCACGGGCCAGCAGTTTGACATGCCTGTTCTAGTTAAAACATTCAAGCTAGCCAAGAACTTTTCCAGCTGCAATTATTCCCACAGACTTCATAGTTAATTTTCATGGGAAGGAGGTAGTGTTCCAATAACACTATTGCCTTTTTTCTTCATTCTCAAATGTTTTAAATGAAAATAAAGGGTACTCATTCCCAACTTAGCTCAATTAATGTGTGGCTATGGAAAGTGTAGAGTTAAACTGCCCTCTTTAAAAAATAATTCTATTAGGAGCAGCCCCCCATCACAAAAGATAAAGCAAGCTTTTAATTTCCCAGAAGTTTTCAACAGGGATAAACAGATAGTGTGGTTGAGAGAAGCAAGCTACCATATCTTCCTTGTCAGCTCTACTCAAAGCAAAGTATTTGTGTTTTTGGTATTTGTGTCAGGCCAGATACTGCAGCCCTAAAAGAGAAGGGAAAATAGATTTGTTGGAAATAAGCCTTCAATAGTCAAATAGTCTTTTTGTTTTGTTTTGTAATTCCCCTCCCCAGTATGGCACCCATATTTACATTAGATTATAATCTCTATTATCCTTATAGAAGCTGAAAGTACTGGGTGGTGATGAACATGTTTGAAGGCTTCCTTCAATCCCTGTGTTATCTTAGAAATGCTCTTTTCTGGCACTGTAATGAAAATTGCCTGTTCCTCAATTTCCCCCTGCCTTCAGAACGGTAGTTGAAAGGGGGCTTTGGAGGTGTATGTGGCAAAGATAAAGGGAAAAATCAGGAGAACATGTGTAGGTTATGGAATATGGATAGCGCTCCCTATGTAGATTGCTTCCAGTTATAAGAAATACACATTCCTGTTCTAGAGCCATGTAATTTACTGTATAGTGCAGAGGTCCCCAACCTTTTGGGCACCAGGGACCGGTTGCCTGGAGAAAGGTTTTTCCACAGACCGGAGGGTGCATGGTTTTGTGTGCTGCCTGCATCCCGCAGATGGGACTTTGCTTGTTTGTGCAGACCAGTTGCAGACATGCTGCGGCCCAGTACCAGTCCACGGACCGGGGGTTGGGGACCCCTGATATAGTGTACCATAGCACACAGAAGGATTCACCCTAACTCATGACAGCTGGAAGTTTGTGGGTGACTCGGCACAATACATCTGAAGAGTTACCACATCTGGAAGACTGGAATTGGGCAACTTCATTATATTTGAAAGTTTTCAAATGTGATGTTGGATTGGTTTCTGCAGACTACACAAGTTGTCACAAAGATGCAACTGAAGCCTCCTCCTAGAAATGATTCTTACCTGGTCAGCAATATTGCCAATACTTAGCCCATACCGAAATCTCACATCATCTCTATTAGTGTTCTACCTCCCCAGAAAGTATCCTCAATATTACCTACACCTCCTGTGACTGAGCAGAGATTTGAACTGGAACTTTTCTGAACCAAAACTGACCCTATACCACAATGATTCTTGGTTACCACCCCAAATTTAGATGTATTAGCTAATTTATTTGTGGTGAGGGTAGTGTGTCTTTGGGGGAGGGGGGAATGTGGAGAAGCAATAACCTCTATGTTCAAAAAAATCCATCAAGGTCAAGTTTTGTGATGACTCTATATAGCAGCTCCTTAATTCCATCTCATTCAGATCAATTATTAATTCAAGAGAGCAATTCTCATTATGCCTGTATGAAGAATTCACTGATCAACATACCTAAAGCAACTGGTAAAAAAGGCCTCGGTGATCAGAAGCTGGGGGTGCTAAACCTGCTTCTCCATACAAGAAAGAGTGATGTTGGATACTGTTAAATGGTCTCAAGCATTTGATTGCTCTGAGCTTGGGATCACTCAGTAATTCACAGACACAAAAACGGCCCCCGACACATAGTGAAGATGATTGAAGCCAGAGACTGCTTTTTTAAGAGATCTTTTTAAAATCCATAGACTTTTTCTTTCCTTAGAAATCTTGGCTTGCAGCAGTACACGTTGTTTGAAAAAAAGAGACACCTGACCTTAAACTGTGTGTGGGCATTTTAAATTGCACATGTCTGGTATGATTAGATACACAGCAAACAAGGACATAAAAAGAAAGAAAGAAAAAAATCTCAAAGCTATTTTTTTTTGTATATGGAGCTGCCACTCTAAAATTTGTCTGATTTCTTTTTTCCCTCATCATTTGAGGGAGCTTGGGGAAGTGCATTCTTATAACAATTCTGCGAGATATTGTTAAGCTAGAAAGAAATTACTCAAGTCAGCACCCTGAATGGAGGAGAAATCTGAAGAAAATATTTCGCCAGTCTGAATCCAACACTTCAGAGGTGAATCAGGCTTCACCTCTCAGTTGATTGAATGGGAGCAGATATTATAGGGTTGAGACTGCACATTTGGAAGGGTCTGTGCTTTGGAACACTGAGCTAGCTACCATAATATTTCATTGGTGAAAAACTAATAGCCTTCCAAATGTTGCAACGCCATCCTCATCCTCATGCTGCTTAGAGAAAAACAGGAGTTGGGTCCCATTGAATCTAACCAGATTTATCGACCTCCAGCATTAAAAAAACCCTGGACCAGTCACAAGTATGCCCTGAAAAGGAGACAGCACAGTACAATTACAATTTCATCAGCCAGCTTTATGGCATCAAAGCAGTATCCGATGAAGCAACAGGAGAAAACAGGAATGGAGAAAAGTGAATATTCTGCAGATTAAACAGGCTGGTAACGTGGCTGGAATATATTATTCGGCCACATTATTTTAACTGAAACATCAAAAGGATAGAATGCACATAGGGCAGAGAAGCCTATTGGTTCAACACAGATTCATTCAGGAACATACAGGTTATTTTGCTACTGGACATGAGGATGTTAACTTATTGGATAACGAAGTGTCTGCAGGCAAACGACCAAGCTCAGAGAGCATCAGGAACTTCATAGTTTGATCTTGAGCTATAGATACCCTGTCCTATTAAAACTGTTGACATGCTGGGACTCTCCCATTTAAAAGACTGTAATGAGCTCAATATGGAATTATTTTATTTATTTACTTATTAAATGTATATGACGCCCATCTCCCCAGTAAGGTAACTTTGGGTGGCTTATTAGCCTTGCCTTTGGTGCTGAAATTGCAAGGAGGTGCAGATCACCAGCTGGTTGAGTAGGGCATGCGGCTGTGCATATATCACACTTTGACTGAAGTAATGGTACTACCTGCCAATTTTCAATTATAATATGTAAACACAATTATAACACAAACCCAGTTGGCACCAGAATACCTATCAGACTGCCTTCACCATTACAGACTTAGACAATCAATGAATTTATCAGAGGAGGTCCCTTTCTATATATTTAGAAGTAGTAACGATCCTGTTCATACTCAGCACATAAAAGGAACAAATTATCCAGAGACACCACTTTCCCTTGTGACTTGAGGTTTAGGGCTCCCATAAAACTCTGCTAAATATATTTAGATTTTATTTAACACTTCGTGTATCCTGCCATTCTCTGGGCCACTCTAAATTAAAGGATGTAACCTAAAAACATTGGAGGACCCCAAACCATCTTACCCTTTCCAGATATAAGAATGCTCTCCAAAGATAATTGTGATTGTCATTAGCCTAACGCTTCTGGAAACCACACATTTAGAGAAAGACACTGAATTTTATGAATGAAGTTATAAAGGGATGTTTTGGATTACAATCCCCATAAATAGCAAAGACAAATGATTGCAGTTTGATGTTCTGAAGCATTGTGCATGACCTATCCAAAGTCTTAAATAAATAGATTCAAAGATTGCACCAAACTCATGCTCATATAGACTTTGATTAGTTTGGAATGCTACCATTAAAGTTTGGGCTCTGAGCAATAAAGCATAACTGTAGGATATTTTTATTGGTGACACCGCCTAGCTATCTAATTCCAAAAAAGCTAACCAGAACCTTGCAGGTGGGGGTTCTGCAGGTGGTTCTGCAAAAAGGGGCGGGGCTTTGATCACATAGTTGTGATCATCCCCTGGCAAGGTTTGACCTGCTTAGAGCTTGGATAAGATCCTATCAGAAAATCCCAAACCATGGAAGTCAAGAAATTATCCTACAAGAAAGTAGTGACAAATCACTTCCATACTATTGCCCAAAAAATTGCATAGAGGTGTATTTGTTGGAGTGAAACTCAACTCAAGGGAGCCTTTAAAAAAATAACCTGTTTTTGAACACAGGAAACATTCATATTAAATGGGTAGAACAGATGGAACTGTGATCCCTCCTCTCTAATAACAATAACTCTTGAAAGCTTCAGGCTTCTTACTTGCTCCTCAAGTCTTTTAATTGGGGACACTGGGGTCTGCACCTAGGATGATCTGCATGCAGAGCTGGTAAGCTGCCCCTGAGCTATGGTGTTTCTTTTCTTTTTATTTTTTCTTTTTATCTTCGGCTTTCCTAAAGGTGATTGACTTATCATCTGAGACATTTCTAGAAACCTCCCTGAAGGCACCTAGTCAAGGTTTGTGTCCTGTTTCTAGCCACAGCAAGAAATGGAGGCTTATCTTCTGGGGAACAAGAGATCCACCATAACCTTCATAAATCTTTCAGCTGTACCCTTTTATTTTTTGTCTTATCGAAAAATAAATTGCCGGCTCCGCACATTTTCCCAATCCTGTGCCAGTTCACAGAGGAATCGTCTTCCGACAATGTTTGCTGCAGTAATCGTGGCAGGCATTGAATATTCACAATCCTCTACCATCCCTTCCCGTCCTCTCTTTTGTCAGCATCACTAGCTGTGAGTGGAGAGAGTGAGCACACAACAGAAAGGGCTATTAACGTGCCTCACAAAAATGAGGGCCAAGTCCTGATTTGTATTCAAAAGCTGAGAACAGCAGCAAGCGGTTTCTTGCATGCTGATGATCTCTGAGCCTCCTGGTCACATGGCCACAGCATCTTGCTTGGCCTGCAGCACCCCAAATAGCAATAACAATAGCACTTAGATTTATATAGCTTATATAGCTCATATATGCTTATATACCTTATATATGCTTCATACTGCTTTACCGCCCTTTCCAGGTGGTTTACAGAGTCAGCATATTGCCCCCAACAATGTGGGCCCTCATTTTACCGACCTCAGAAGGACGGAAGGCTGAGTCAATCTTGAGCCGGTGAGGTTCGAACTGCCAAACTCCTGGCAGTTGGCAGTCAGCAAAAGTAGCCTATAGTACTACATTCTAACCACTGCATCACCACAGCTCACATAGCCACAGCAACTTGCTTAGCCTGCAGTACCCCAAATACTCAGAGGCTGTTAATACGTTGGAAAAATGAGAAAGCAATTAACAAGTGGCAGAGAATGTCACCTATAGAAGCCTTCTGGCCTTCTTATGCCTGAACACCAATGGATGGGAGAGACAAAAGCACGTCCTGGTGAACAAAACTATGTATTTCATGAATGTATGGATGGAAGAGCATAAAACTAGTACAAATATCTATAGTTTTTATCCTACCCGCCAATTTATTTATTTTTAAGAATCAAGTTTCTATTTCTGTGGCTTACTACTACTTTGATCATTTTTTCCACAGCTGCCTTTCTTTTTTTTAAAATAAAAATAAAAAAACCATGTAAAATATATACAAGCTACATTTGGGAAGACCAAAAGGCTGGGCAAGAAGTCGATGCTTCACTGATGAGTCCATGCTTAATTCCTGTGTCATGTCGGACTTCACGTTCCAAAAATGTTGAGGGCAATCATGATCTTATCAGGAATGATCTCAAGTCAGTCCAGGACTATCCAACTCTTAATGAAACATGGCAAGGATGGCCTTTCCAAATTTGTGGAAATGGTGACAAACACTGGCTGTCTAGTGCCATCCAGAAGTGTTGGCTAGAACTTCCATTAGTCAGACTATGGGGATAGTGGTTCAGGCCTTGTGGACAGCATTAAGTGGGGAAGATTATCTTAAGGAGAAAAAGACAAAGAATAATAGAAGAAGTGGCATATTTTCTGCTTCTTGTTGATGTCCCTATAGGGATATAGGTGCCTTTCAGAGTTCCTGTCTATGGTAATATAAATTTGTCCCTATGCAGACTATAACCTTTGGGCTTTTTACTTTCATACCAAAAAAATGTTTCTATCACTTTGTTTGGGCAGTTCATGTAAACAAAGTTATGCTGAAATGAAGGCATTGTTTCTTTGTATAAGCATTTTGTTCCACTTTTCTGCCTCTTTCCTATTAAACAAATCTCATATTTAAGGCAGAAAACTACCTGGATTGCTTGATTCTATGTTTAGAAATGGATCCCTTCAGAGGAAGCCAAGATCTATTGGCTCATCCTACTGTCACCGATAGTATTCAGTCTAACTTATTAGGAGCTTCAGTGACAGTTCTTGAAATAATGAAAGATAAGTTGAGGAGGGTCAGTGGAATCCTTAGTGCTTTCTGAACTTGGTAACATCATCAGTGATAGAGGGAGTGGGGTTTGCTCTCTATTTATACACAATTGTTTGCCCTGTTAGTGAAGAGGGACAAGTCATAAATACCCCTTGCCTGCAAGTTGAGGCTTTGTACAGGCACAGTTGAAGCATTTTTTCTCTAGTGCAAAGTGAGGAGGGTAGGATCAAACATAGAGCAAAGGAAATCTTTGTAAGCCTTGATGGTTGTGAAGAGGTGCTTTACAATGTCTGAGAAATGGGGGGGGTGTACAGGACAAGTGGTCAAACAGCACTACTTGCAAATGAGGAAAAATCCAACAGCATCACATAAAAAAATATCCTGAAAAGGATGACAAATGTGCATTAACAGTGCACTGCAAACACAAAAAAGCAACTGCGTGGTTGTCTGTGAGATTGTAAGGCAGCTGCTGAGAAGGGAAGCAATTCAGTTGCAGTGATGAAACAACAACTGACTGGCTGTTCTACCATTATTAAACTGAGCCATATTTCACATTGGATTGGCCATTCATCGTTTAAAAAGGAGTCTTCTGAAGTGTTCACAGCTATTTTCGGGTTTGGGGTTTGTTTGTTTTTACCATCCTGAATAGTTTAGCAAACTTTCCCTAAGCCAAAATAGTTATAAATAAGTGAAAGGGGACTGGTTTCCACACAGATCATTGAAAAATTCCACTTCTTCCTTTCCTCCATTTAAAAAAATCCATTTACTCGTACTCTTTGCTTTCTGTTTTTGAACCTGTTAGCAATCCATAAAAGGAAAAACGAGTCCTCTTATCCCATAGCTGGTTTATTCAAAAGCTTTTAATGGGACACATTTTGAAAACCCACATATCTTTTGCAAAACCAAACTTGATTTCTCTTCAATTGGGTGAGCAAATCCAGTAGTGAGGTCTCAGAAGCTAGGGCATTATATGCATTGCACCTTCAACCTGTCTGGTTAGTGATAAGTCCTATTGATTTTATTGGCACCTTGATAAATAGATATACCTTTTAAAATAGATATGGTTTTGCAACCCTGCTGGACTGAGACAACTAACCTAGTGATCTGTGTACTCTTTTTTTCCACTTCATGATCAATAGAAACAGAATGTAGTTCATCTTCCGCTATTTAAAATAAAATTGCTTCATTTGCATAAGATATACAGGTCATATGGTGCAGTGCTTTATGGCTATGAAGTTATTATCAGCCACCAGGGCAGGACTCCTTCTAGCTTAGAATGCATCTTCATCCATCAACCATACATGTTGCAGAAAACCATACCAAGTTTTAACAAGAATATAAATAATTTCATTTGATCCCATCAAAATTTCCTGCATAAGAAGCTGTCTCACATCAGAACTATTTGTTTGGGTACTCCAGCTTTTTGTACATGGCAGCAAAGTTCTGGCAGAGTCTTTTTTTCCCCTTTCACCGAAACATGAGTCCTTTAAAAAACAACAACAACCAGGAACAGCACCTTTGGCCCTTTGCTTAGCATAATTCCCTGGGATAGAATAACAGGCAATTCTGCCTACTTTCCACACTAGAGGTTCCCTAAAGGCCATCCATCCATGCATCTAGGTTTCTATTCTAATCCTCCTAAGTAGCCCTCATAAATATACTTGCTAAGATCTTAAGAGGAAGTAATGAGACATTCTAGGTGTAAGGAAGAGCTGCTCCATGTGAATCAGCCTCCCTTTGGCAGGATGGCTTTACAAACAGTGGGAAATTCACGATAGACAAAGTGAATCACTTCTTCATACCACTCACAGTCAAAATGGGGAAATTTGCTAACATAGGATGCAGGAATGGAGGCCAATTTGGGCAATATTAAAAGGGACTTCTACAAGTTCATGGAGAATAAGCATATCAAGACTCCATAGTCAAGATAGCTATTAATTGTCAGCAGTATCAGTGGCAGCATGTTTAGAAACACGAAGAAGATGAATTCTTGGTTACTTTGGCTGGGATGCTGAGGGTTTTAATTCAGCACATATGTGGAAAGCCGTACATTTTGCATCTATATAAACTAGCCAAAAGAGAAAAAAACCCAGAAAGACTAAACGAAAGAAGAAATTACAGCTATATTAGCTGACCCATATTGATATTGTATGATATTCAGTTGCCAGGCGCCACCTTCAAAATTTGTTAATTATCTTTGGATTATCCCTAAAGTTGATGGAGTCCAATATTGAGACCTCTTTGAACGTCTGGAGA
Organism: Protobothrops mucrosquamatus; assembly: GCF_001527695.2. Classification (NCBI taxonomy): domain Eukaryota; kingdom Metazoa; phylum Chordata; class Lepidosauria; order Squamata; family Viperidae; genus Protobothrops; species Protobothrops mucrosquamatus. The sequence continues at coordinate 143,263 of NW_015387112.1, forward strand.
GTTTAAGGGGCGAAATCAATGTGTGAGCAATGAAGGTTGTTAAGACATCTCATTTAAATTTCCTCAAATGGGATTTGGTTTCACTCACTTTGGTCCACAAATGTTATACAAACCTTTGAGATAAGAGGAAGTTGCATATTCTTCGCTTAGCTGAAACATTTGATATTGTTATTTTACAACTGTTGTTAAAATGGTGAATAAGACCAGGGGTCCCTGCTTCTTCCCTTGCTGATTCCTTCTATTGTCCTTCACTAGAATTTCTGAGCTGGCCTGATCCTTCGGTACCGCTGAAGCCGACAACTGAAGTGACAGTAGGGTTTGCCGATGAGTGCTAGTGTTGTTTTACAGGTCACCCTCAACTTATGACCACAATGGAGACTAGAATTTACGTTGTTAAGCAAGGTGGCTGTTAAGTGAGTCACACCTACTTTTTTATGACCTTTTTTGGCATGGCTGTTAAGTGAATCACTGCAGTTGTTAAGGGAATCATGTGGTCTTTAAGCAAATCTGGTTTTCCCCATTGACTTTGCTTGCCAGAAGCCACCTTGGTTGGTTGTAAATGACAACCACATGAGCCCAGGATGCTGCAACCATTGTAAATACATGCTGGATGCCAAGCAAGCAAAATTTGATCACACGACCATGGGGATGCTGCGTTGATTGTCGGCGCGAGGATTGGTTGTAAGTGACGTTATTTCGGTGCCACTGTAACTTTCAAATGGTCACTAAATGAATGAGTGTAAGCTGAGGCCTGCCTGGAGTTCTCAAGCTGACCACCTATTTTCAGAGGCAGTGGCAAACCACATCCCATAACAACCTCTAAAGAAAGAGGCAACTGCCAATCCATTAAGCAACTGCCAATCCATATACAATCCATTTTGTATGCGGAGCGAAAAAAAAAGCACCTTTTGTTCTTTGCCTGAGGTATTAAGATGTCTTGACCCAGCTCTCCCCCCTCATTCCCCATCAATAGCAAGACACCTTGCAATTCCTGCAAAGTATCACACGCCTATTTCTTTAAGAGGGAGAAAAAAATAAATTCAGAACCTCCACTTACAGGGAATTATGCTTCTCTCTGGTCTCCTTTTCCCCTCCTCTTACGCACACTTACCCTCCATGCCTACTAATATTTCTAGTGCTAAAAATTGGTTCCCAGAACCAAAGCACACACTTCAAAAAGGCCAGAGCCCTTCCAGCAATAACATTCAAAAGCATGCAGCGAGGAAAAATTAATGAAGGTGATCTACAAACGCTGCCTGGGCCTGCTGCTGGGCACCCGTTAAAAGGACACCTGTGCCTTTTGCTGTTCCAGAGCTTCTTGCTGTCAGATGGAAGGCACGCATCTATTGTTTTTAAGGCTCATGCATATTAAAAGCCTGAACAAGGTCAAGAAAATACCAGCCTTGCTTGAATGGCTTGGAGCTAAACCACTTCTTTTTGCTGGCTTTGTTCATTGCTCATTGGCGCTGTGGAATATGTGAGGGAGAGGATGGGAGAGAGAGGAAATAGAATTTGGTCAGGAAGCAAGTACGGGAAGTAGGATTGGTTAAACTAGTCCAACCTAATCACTTGCCTGGATCCAAATGATTTTTCCTTAATTTCCTTGGGGGAAATCCCTGCTTTGTCTGTTGGTGTTACTATGGAAGCCATGATTGATCTGCGGAACTAGGAAATAGCCTGAGTGGTAGATACTATAACTCCTGAGCATCCCCTTCCCTGTTGCAAAACTCAATAGGCATTTGGTGCTCCAGAGAGCTGATCACAATGAAACAAATAGATGGAAAGATGGGATATAAATGGACCGACCCTTGGGACAAATGGATTGAGTGGGCCTCTTTTTCAAGCTTCTTTGAAATCTTACTTTGTGGCAGTGGGGATAACAAATAGGATCTACTCCACTGCCTCCTTTGAGTCTGCACAGAATACACTGGACATGCTTTTTGGTACTGATAGCAAAATCTGGCCCCAAGCTTATGCCCTGGCATGCACAGATCCCAATTAAGCAAACTGGGATAGAAAGGTAATTTAATTATGATCTATTCAGAACATTCTGATAAAAAAGGGCTCCTCTCATGCAAAGAGAGACATCAACCCTAGGCATCAACATGCATTCTCTTTTATGGTTAGCATATCAAAGGAAAATACAAATGAAAAGTTAATTAGGTGGAACAAAAACATCCTGCCTCTTTTCATAGGATGTCACTTGTATGAAGTTAAACATGTTATGTATTTACACCACATAATACTAAACATGTTGTTTTGGCCATAAATCATGACTAGATTTTTTTACCTGAATGCTTCCAGCCAAAATAGCATCAAAGCCAGAAAGGTAGATAAATATCTTTTATTTATGCACAAGTAAGGTGTAGGTCTCCCACAGATACAAGATAGAAACAGCCTTAGGAAGAGAAATAACTTTATAAAAGTTCAGATACTGTATATTGGGTTTGGAATATTTTCTCTCACTGGCTAGCATAATTTGAATCATAAAATATAGAGAGCATGCTCAGTAGCTATGCATCAGTGCATACTAACCCATAATATTCCTAGCATGATCATTTAAATGAATTTCCAGATACATGTGGGCAGAGAATTTAGAATGTTAATGAGAAAAAAAATGCCATAAGGTTACTTAGAGTCTATAGAGACAAGCCTTTTTATATTCCAGCTTGCAAGGTTTTGATAAACTGTTATCATTACATTTAAAAGAGAGAAAAATAAGTCACATTAAGATACAAAAAAAACCATGCTACTTAACAAGTACAATACTTGCTAAGTCCATGTGGTTGGTATTACAAAGTCCATGTTATGTGTCCCTCTGTACTGAGCAGCATCTTCTTCTTGAAGATGTTGGAGAGCTGGCTGAATCGGTTGGAGGTTTGCTATGAGAGTTTTTATTATTCTTTGATTATATGAGCCTTGCTTTAGACTCCAATATTGGGTGATAAAACAATGACAAATGTTTGTCTTGTTCATATGGTGACCTTGTTGATCTCAAAGACATGGACCAAGAATGTGGAGAAATAAAAACTATTGCTTGCTTGGTTAACCCCTTTTCTGTTTAAACCAGCCAAATAGCAATTGTTCCATGGTTATAAAGGAGGTACTTAATACCTCCTAGAAAATGGACCTCTATTGAAAATGGTCTCTTCTGTTGAAAATCTCCTACCTACACGGGCTGTAAAGACCTTTGTAAACATAGGCCATAAGCTGTATTCCATTCTTGGGTAAGGTTGTGTCATAGTTCCAGATGTATTTTCTGAACTTACCTCAAGGACGTTTTCTCCAGCATTTGGATCAAAAACTGCTTTTGTTGCTTTAGTGCACGAGTGTCAAACTCGATCGTGTCACATGACGTATCATGACATATCGCAATGTTTTTTGCCTTTGTGGAGCCAGGGTGGGCATGGCCTGCATGTGACGCATCCGGCCCATGGGCCGCCAGTTTGACACCCCTGCCTTAGTGGAGGACCTAAGTAGAGGGGGAATGGAAAACTTGCCAGCTGTGTTGAATCTCTTATAAAGGCTTTCAGTATATTAACCATTGTAACCTTTCCATTGTTGTCAACAGGGCTGAACCTTGGGATTTGCAATGGTTTTGGAATTATTGTTGGGTCAGATCTACATTATGGGGGACTTCCAGAGGTGGGATTCAGCCAGTTCGCACCAGTTCAGCAGAACCGGTAGCTAATTTTTTGTTGCCCAGGCCCACAATAGACTTCTGGAAGTGGCATCCACACAGAGAACCGGTTATTCACATATTTGAATCCCACCACTCGGGACTTCTGTTCAACAGCTAGGTCATTGTCTGTTGTTGTGTCACTGGTTTTATTTTGCCTTTTGTGCTGTTTATCATCATCATGAAATTGCTTGAGAAGGTCACTTGGCAGTTTTAGATTGAAATCCCATTAGCATTCTGATGACACCCAGCAGTACTGTTCCTTCTGTCTCCAGAGAAGCAATCAATATCCTTGAACATTTCCTAATCTAAGTAATGGTCTGGATGAGGGAGAATAAATGGAAATTAAATCTAGAGAAGATAGAGCTACTGTTGGTTTGGAGAAAATTGGACTCTGGGATTTAGGTGAAGCCTGCCCTGGATGGAATTGTACTCCCCAAGTAAAGCAGGTTCATCATTCAGTAAAGTTGATTCTCAGTTAAGATCTACAGTTGGCTGTTGTGGCAAGGAACAAGTTTGCACAATTAAGTGCACCAACAATTCATCTCAACTATGGTGATGTGCTTTATGAGGGCTGCCCTTGAAAAAATTATCTGGAAAGTACCATTCATAAAAATTGTGGTGGTCAGAATGCTGCTGACCGATGCAAGAAATAGGGATCTTCTACCGAAATATTTGTACAGGGTAAAACCTTGGGTGTTAATATTGACCTTTAAAGCCCTAAAACAACTTAAAGCCTCATATTTATAGTTTATGTGACTAAAGGATCAACAGAGATCAGTTTGCAGTATTTGCTAGTTTGGAAGATGTCTTGTTTGCAGATTTTAGTTTGCTTATTCTCCATTTATCATTTCATCTCTAAGAAATTGCCTGGCCTATTTATACTGGTAGTTCTTCCAAAGATGCTCTTGCTGCTACAAGCTTGACTCTTGGATATGCAGGAAATAACTTTCTCCTGGGTGCATCCCAGTTTATGACATGTGCTCCCTCATGAACTGGCTCCTACTCTCATTATTGAGGAAGATAGCAAAAACCCATCTCTTTTTCCACCTCTTAATTGTTAATTATTTCCAAGATTTATTTTAACTTTGCTTTTGATTTTAATTACATCAATTGAAGGGTTCCGTCTCATGCTCTGGTTAAGTTTTGTGCATTGTAAGTTACCATTAGCTAGAACTATGCAAGAAGTTAATAATAATAATAATAATAATAATAATAATAATAATAATAATAATAATAATAATAATAATAATAATAATAATAATAATAATAATAATAATAATAATAGTAAAGTTGGAAAGGACCTTGGAGGTCATCTAGTCCAACCCCCTGCTCAGGCAGGAAACCCTATACCATTTCGGACAAATGGCTGTCCAGTCTCTTCTTAAAAACTTCCAGTGTTGGAGCATTCACTGCTTCTGGAGGCAGGTTGTTCCACTGGTTAATTGTTCTAACTGTCAGGAAGTTTCTCCTTAGTTCTAGGCTGCTTCTCTCCTTGCTTAGTTTCCACCCGTTGCTTCTTGTCCTGCCTTCAGGCGCCTTGGAAAATAGCTTGACTCCCTCTTCTTTGTGGCAGCCCCTGAGATATTGGAACACTGCTATCATGTCTCCCCTCGTCCTTCTCTTCATTAAACTTGACATACCCAATTCCAGCAACCGTTCCTTATATGTTTTAGCCTCCAGTCCCCTGATCATCTTTGTTGCTCTTTTCTGTACTCTTTCTAGAGTCTCAACATCTTTTTTACATTGTGGTGACCAAAACTGGATGCAGTATTCCAAGTTGAAGTATATATTCTGTAATACCTACCTGCCTACAGCTGAGGATTTTACCAAAGCTGGAGGGACATGGAGAGAGAGAGAGAGAGACCTGCCATAGAAGGATTTGAGGTTCATAGCAGGATAATAGATTAAAACATGCAAATTGTTCACAAAGAGACAATGAGTTTCTCTTGCTCAGTGTTTAATTTTAAAGTAAGGTCTGAAGAGGTGCTCCCTTTCCAGCTGGGATAAAATCTTCCTGGGGCTGTAATAGCTGGGGCTGTAATAGACATGCAGATGTGATTTATTCAGTCAAAACAATCATAATAGCTCATTTGGGGTCCTAGGATATTGAAAAGACTATATGTTTCACTTCCCAAGGACTTATTGACATAGAAAAGAAAGTTCTTTTTTCTCAGTCTCAGACTATCTAGAAAGAAACCGAGAAAAATGAAAAGTATCTCAGCAATCAAAATCGAAAAGCGAGTGATCCTATGCTCAATTTTGTAGGTTCATCTTGGGAATGAAAATGGCCCTGCTATTCAACTCGAAATGCAAGGCTCTGCAGATTGGCAAAAGCAAAATGATTATTTTGAATTTGTTCAAAGGCAAGAGAGAATGCAGGAGGGCGGGGGATTCATCCTGGGCTGTGCAAAGGCCAGAAGAATACAACTGCAGAAAAACCAAGTGATTGCAACAGCCACAAACTTCTGCCTACCAACAAAGGGCTTGCCCCTGTAGTGATTATGGCAGACCAAATTAGACTGTTTTTTGAACTATCTTCCTTTTTTCCCTCTGAGTTGTTGCCTAATGTTTTTCTGAACATTATCCTAGATCAAGAATTGAAAAGTTGAAGACCTTAGGACCATACAAAGGCTCTAAAACAGAGGTGTCAAACTGCCGGCCCGTAGGCTGGATGTGTCATGCGGAAGCCGCACCCACCCCATTGCCAGCAATGGCAAAACTGTCCCAATACCATTCTGTGACATCATATGACATCACGAGTTTTACATGTCTGCTCCAAAAGCTTCTTCAGCTTCTCATACTCTTTCTTCTTGATGTTGCTGTCAATTGGCATCATTACATCTATGACCATTACTGTCCTCTGGTCTACTAACATGATGCCTGGTTGATTGGTTAGTACCTGTCTGTTTGTATTGATCTGGAAGTCCCACAGATGTTATTCTCCACAATCTTCTGCAGAATGTCCTACCTGGATTTGGGAGGGTCTAGCTCAGGGGTAGGCAACCTTGGCTCTTTTATGACTCGTGGACTTCAACTCCCAGAATTCCTGAGCCAGCATGGCTGGCTCAGGAATTCTGGGAGTTGAAGTCCACGAGTCATAAAAGAGCCAAGGTTGCCTACCCCTGGTCTAGCTCATATACTGTACAGCTGTTCCTGTACACAATGACAGCTACCTGGATATACTGTTCAATATATACAGTTCCTGCCTATATCTTACATCCTGCCACTATGTGTTGGACTATCTCTGAGGCCTCTTTGTACAATCTGCACCTTAGGTCCTGTCTAATGTAGTAGATTTCTGCTTCAAAAAATGTGGTGTTCAGGGCTGTTCTTGTGATCAGTGCTCTCTTAGACCAGCCCTTTCCAGCCACTGGTAGGATTTCCCAATGTCAGCTATCTCAGTTGTTGTGCTGTCCCGCTGACACACACACACACACAAATGTAATTGTGGTTTAGTGGATTTATTAATTTCCTCCGCAACTCCCTTCACCAAAACCCCAGAACTGTCTCAGTTTAGTCCAGCCACAAGCAGACCAATGGTAGTCCACAGAGCAATGGCCAATGACTCCACAAGGCACTTGAAAGTTTCCCAATCAACATCAACCCACCAGGCAAAATTAAATCCACAATACAAGCAGGTTCACGAGGCAAGAAAAGACCAGAGTTCACAAGGCACGATCCAAGTCAAGGCACAGTGGCAATCCAAAGCGAGGCAAGAATCACTCCAACCAGAAAATGCACAACTAGGAAATAGACATGTTGTTTCCAGCATCACTTCTAACTGTCTGCTGTGCTAAATAGCTAGCTTCCCATGCTGTGCTAAATAGCTAGCTTCCCAAGAAGGGCTTTCTCCTAGTGAGTTAATCTGGCTGACCTTCTCAGCTCCTGTCTTTTCACTGCCCTATGTGTTCTTGGATCAGATGCAGAAGGCAGTTCCTCTTCCTCATCATTGACCAGCTGCAGCTGCATGCTTTCCCCACCTGAAGCCTCAGGGCTGTCCTGCTGCAGCTGTGCCTCAGCCAAATCCCTCTCAGACAGCTGCTTTGAGCCATTGACCAACTCCCCTCCAGACATGCCTGGAACTTGTTCATCTTCCTCCAAGCTGACATCTGAATAGGTATCTGGGTAAGCGTCAGGGGGAGTCATTACTGTTCTCTGTCAGGGTACTTCCCATGCAGGGTCTTGTCTTGTTATGGTTCTTGCTCTCCTTGATGTTCCTTTCATGTCTGCTGCTGTCTATATATAATGTGCACCAAGTTTACAAAGAGTTATCATTCCCAAATCTTTTAGTCTGTAAGATGCCTCCTTGTGGTTTTTTTAAAATCAGTCACATCTGATGATTATTTAATTTCAGTTGAAAGACAATCTGAATGTGCAGTGAATGATGAAAATTTGGTTGATAATGACATTTACTAATTTTAGGAATCTCCTCTAATATATGTATAATGTATTGGCTTGTTTCAATCCAGGAATGTTTGGAGCAAGTTGACATATCAGAATGTACTTTTCTAGACATGACTTCTCCAAGTTGATGCTTACCAGATTTATTGGATTTCTTTTCCCAATAAGACAATATGACCGAGGGCTATATTGGTTAGGAATTATGAAAGTTGAAGCCCATATGAGGAGAGTTATCAGGTTGGAGAACACTCTTTTCTCTCAATGACAGATAGCCCTCCACTTATGATCACAATTGGGCCTGGAATTTCAGTCACTGAGTGAAGCGGTCATTAAGCAAGATACCACATGACCACTTCAGTCAATAAGTGCTCTTCCAGTTGGAGGTCATTAAGCAGATTGCTGGATCTGGGCATCCTGGGTGTGATGGAGTGGGCAGGGGACCTGGGGGCAGGGTGTCTCACCTCATCTGGGAGATCGGGACCCTATTTCCTCCTTGGGGAAAACAATCATGAAAATGCTGGGACTCACTAGAATTTTTGCCAGATTTGAAATCTGTTCCTCCAATGTACCAAGGGATTTCCTTTCTGGAGGGGTAATCCCTAGACATGTTGGAGAAACAGATCTCAAAACTGGTGAAAACACTATCGAACACCTATGTTCTGAGTTCAGAATCTTATATTTCCCACCTCTTTGGAGCCTTTGTGACCCTTCTAGTGGAGAGAGGGAAACATTAACAAATACCAGCATTCTGAAAGACTCACAACACTCGTGGTTTCGCCAAATCTGAGGTTCATTCCTCCTGCAGATGCTGGGAATTGAATTTAAATCTAACAATCTTCTCTGCTGTCTTCCCTATTGATTTTTTTTTGGGGGGGGGGAAGTCAACAGAGAAGGCTGCAAATCACATGATCACAGTGTACTTGGCAACCAATCAAAAAATGTGAAAAGGTTGCCAAGTGACTGAAATGTGGTCATGTGTGACTTGGGGCCCTGGTGAGACATTTTACAATAGCTAGAAATGTATTCTGGGTCATAAAGCACTTGTTCCAAGGTCTTTGTAACTGTGAACAGTCTTTAAAGGAATGGTCATAAGTCAAGGACCACTTGTAATGAATAGGCTACCAAAGACAGTTAGTAATGGATTTATGTGGAATTAAATATTAATGCATTCACACATAAAGCTCCCTTCTAAAACAGCATAATATTAGAGCTTCGGCTAACATCCTTATGAGACTGAGCTAATTCTATTCTATGGAGGCAAACTAAGTGTAGGATATGATTAATTTACTTATCATCCGGATTTGTTCTTGCCCAATAGACTATAGCAGAACGTTTTCGTTTTCAAAGTAGAAAAAAGTCCCCAATCCCTCTCAAGAACGAGTGCAACCACATAGTTAATGGGGTCAAAGAAATTATTGTTGGGTCACTGGGGTTCTAACATTTGCAAGCAATGGTGACCTGTAAAGGGGGTGACCCCAGTTTTCTAAATCAGAACATAGTCACTGGAGTTGGATAGGAATCATTCAGTCTGGGATGGGCAATGATTGCTGCAAAAGGTTATTGAATTCAAAGAAGCTAGTTTGGGTCTACAACAAGAATCCCTCTACTGTTGAACCATGAAATGGCATGTATTGTCTGTGAACCTGTTAGGTAAAGGGGAAAAGGGGAAGGAAAATACTTTAGGAACATGTCCACTAGTAGGGCATCACAGTTCTCTGCATCTGGAATTAGGTGGTTTTGCATGCAGGGTTCAGTGTTATTGCCCTCTTTCCTTCTCATTCTCTTCCCTTTCTTATACAGATCAGTCATTCAGAGAGGGACCAGGGACAGGGACAGATAGCCCAATTAGGAAAAAAGAGGTACTGCAGCTTGCAAAGCAAGAACTCCAACACATAGAAATTACAGCCACTGTCGTACACTAAGTCAGACAACTCTTGGTCCATCTAGTCCAGTATCATCTAAAGCGGAGGTCCCCAACCTGTGGGCTGTGGTCCACTACCAGGTCATGGCTGCTTGGCCTCTAGGCCACATGAAGGGATGGCCAGTGCATGCCCACACACATGTGCACTCACCCTCCCCACTTGTGCTAGCGCCACACCGAGCATCCCACTGGCGCTAGCACCGCCCCTCCCCTGGGCATCCCACTGGTGCTAGCACTGCCCCATCCCCGAGCATCCTGACGGCACTAGCACTGCCCCTCCCCTGGACATCCCACTGGTGCTAGCACTGCCCCATCCCCGAGTGTCCCACTGGAGCTAGCGCTGCCCTGCTTCCGAGTGTCCCACCGGCACTAATGCTGCCCCAAGCATCCCGCCGGCACTAGTGCTGCCCTGCCGAGTGTCCCACAGGCACTAGTGCCGAGTGTTCCACTGGCACTAGTATCCCATCAGTGCTAGCGCCGCCCCATTTGCAGCACTCGCACCCCTGTAGCCCTGTTTGCATGTGTGTATGCGCTCACGTGTGGCTGTTTGCATGTGTGCATGCGCTCAGTCGCAGCCCATTTTTACACACAAGCATGAGTCATGCACATGGCCCATTTGCGTGCACGCACATAGCAGTGCCTGCCTTCCATTCTGGGCCACCAAATCAAAAAGATTGGAGACCTCTGATCTAAAGAATTTCACCCAGAAGACTTTTTCAAGTCCTATTGAAAGCTCCCTGATGTTTGTACCATCTGTAGGTACACTGCCAACAAACTATAGCCAAACTATAGCCCACAAACTATCAAAAGCAAAGGGCCATTAGTCCCAGGCTTCATATGTGCAAGGGAAGTGATCTCCTTCATGTCATTAGTGTATCTGAAGATAAGTCCATGCAAAATAGATGCCACATTTCGGGAAAATATGAAAGTCCACAAAATCCCAGAGCCCCATCTTCTGCAGGCCTGTTATGGTTTGCTCCCTTGGTCATCATGGTCAGCTCTTATACCACCTTGCCTCAACTTGGATTTCTGTCCATCACATACAGTATATTGTGGCTGAGACTAGCACCTCTGACAAGAGATTTCATCTGATCACAGTGAAGTCTGAGTAATGGACAGGCAGATTGGAAATGGCAGCTGAGATTTCAGTGGCAGGCCTATCAGGAAAGCTGGGAGAAAGGGCCAGGCTCCAGTCAAAGCCAGAGCAACTCATTACAACATGTATCTTCCCAGGGGAAAAAAGCAAAGGCTGCCCAGTTTTACACAGCTTTATATCCCAGACACAGCTTTTCAAAACAGTGCAGCCCCCGACAAGAGAAGCTGCATCTTCCAAAACTCTCCTAGTCTAAAAAGTCTTGACAGTTTTATTGCCAAGTTCCCAAGAGCCCTATACTATTAGAGAATTGGCTATTGTATTTCAATAAGGCCCAATAATCTCTTTAAAAATAAGGATTCTGCACCACATTTGCATTGATTGGTCAAAGAAGGTCTGGTCATCAAAAAAAGAAGACATTTCAGACCTAATTACCACGTAAGATTTTCAAGTTGCTAACAAGTAGCCTCTATCTTATCAGAACCAAATATCTGGACTTCAGAAGAATCAATTTCTAATTCCAATTTCCAGCAGTCATGGAGACTAATAGACCACTGTCATCCAATCAGATGCTGCTTCTCAGCTAAAGCTACCTTAAATTGGGAGACTAAGATGGACCATTTCTGGCTTTTTTGCCTTCATCAGTTAGCCATACCCTTTATGGGATTCGAACCTGGAAAGTTATACATACTAGGCAGTGATTTAGTCACTGAGCCACAGGTTCTCTTCCCCTCATTGCCAGCAGAGTCAAGGGAGTAATTATAGGGAGTTCAGACAGATCGGTCTGATTGTGAACACCTTGACATTTTCAACTGCCATACTGCAGTTTTACTCTTTTTACAGTATCTCTTGCCTTGCCGCCCCCAACTAGTATGTATAACTTTCCAGGTTCGAATCCCATAAAGGGTATGGCTAACTGATGA
>NW_015387112.1:155382-168132 GCF_001527695.2 Protobothrops mucrosquamatus
ACACAGCTCTAAGTCTCTTGGAGAAATGATGTGTTGAATGGGTCCAAGTAAATCAATCACAAGGGCCTGCACATTTTAGAAAGAATGCTAAAGATCTTCAAATGCCACCAGATTTTATTTGCTTGGAGTCAAGTGGCATTATTATGGTCCATCACACAGTCAGCCAGATGTTTAGACTGGATTTGGCATTTTTGTACACCTATCAAATCTGGGCTAGGCAGATGTGCATATTTGATGGTGTTAAAGGTATTGTCGCAGGATGTAAGTTGTTCCAAGTAAAGTTGTCTTTTGATGCAGTTTTCCTGCATCGGCTTTGAGTCTGGTGGTGCTTTTGTCAATGCTAATGGTGTTCAGGTGGTGCTCTGGATGTTTTGGGAGTGCACCTATTACTATTGGTACTATCTTGCTTTCTTTTGCCACAGTCATTCTATTACTATTTGTAAATCTTTCTATTTTGGATTTTCTCCAGTTCTTTTTCTTCTATTCTGCTGTCTCCAGGTATTAACATGTCCACTATCCACTATCCAAAAACCACTTGTGTTTTTTATTGACAATTGTTAAGTCTGGGGTGTTATGTGATAGGTAGCTTACCTGTTTCAATTCTAAAGTCCCAGAGCACTTTACCTTCTTCATTTTCTACGACTTCGTCTATTTTGTGTTCCCACCAGTTCTTGCATACAGGCAAATAGTATTTCTTGCAGCTATTCCAAAGCACCATTTTGCTACTTTATCATGCCGTTGTTTGTAGTCAGTCTCTGCCATCTTATTGCAGCAGCTAACTGGGTGGTCCTCTGTTTCTTCAGCTTCTTTGCAGAGGTGACATTTGCTGTCTATTGCTGTCTTCTCAATTCTGCCTTTATTATTATTATTATTCAGAAGATTCACATCAGCAGGAAACCTAATGTTTTCCTGACATCATTCAAAATTAGTTAAGTAACCCTACAGAGAAGTTGGACAAATTATTGATTTGGTAAACCTTGTGTTTACACTCAGGGACATGAAGGATTAATATTTTATTTTTATCTTATCAGTCTCCTTACATATCTCCCTCTTTCCCTGATTTATCTACCCACAAATCTCTATCCACTTCTAATTTATTTCTATTTCATTGGTTGGCCATAGATCATGTTTAAAATTAAAAATAAAATTACAAATATTAACAAGGTTTATGGTAAAATATTGGACATTTTAAGGGCTGGATCTAATGCTATAGTGATAAACTATCCCATCCAAGATGCTCTGCTTATTTCTTATTTCAAACAGAAGTAACTCCTTCCATTTTCTAGCATGGGAAAAACATTGTGGTGGTGGTGGTTTTATTGACATGCTTTTCAAATTTAGTTCATAATGTTTTTGCTTTTCATCACGGTGGAATGAAATTTATAACAGAGATTATGAGGGAGTATTCATATTCAAAATATTCATCATCAAATGTCATAGAAACCAAACCTAGGTTTTTCAATTTACAATCCTTTAGATATGATTTTCCTTTTAGAAAGTATCCATAACATTCCCCCCCTTTGGCAGAATGCAGAGCAAAAGTGGTTCTCAATCTGTGGTCCACAGACCCCTGGGGGTCCATAAATGGTTGAAAAAATGTTATGATATAAATCTTGAATTAAGTCGTGGAAGTCCGTGGTCACAAGAGGTATTTAAAGGGGGTCCATGATGAAGAAAAGTTTGAGAACCACTGCAGTAAAATTTGCAGCAACAATTGCACAAGCGAGCAAGGTAAACAGACATACTTCTTCCTACTCAAGGGTATAAAAATCTGTTCCAAATGAACCCAACTCTCTCTGGACTTGTGCTAACTTCTGAATTAGAGATCAACACTCTCTTTTCTTTCTGTAACCATCACTCATCTATTTGTGTATGGATGGTTTGTACTTCTCTAGGGTAACACACTCAACCACCTCTAATCAATTAGAACATGAAGCATAGCAGACATCCAGAAATGTGAAAAACTAACATTCTGGAGATGATGTCATTGATAATGTGCTGTCCATGGTGCTGCCATCTTCTTTTTCTTGTTGCTCTGGGGTCATCTCTGGAAGCGGGACTAGAATTTGAGCCTTTATATATAAGAAAAAAACATCTGCACTTAGAGGGGAAGAGAGAGAAAAAGAGCAATGTGCCTGTGGACCTGTTTATATGAATCTCAAGGTATTCCAGCCATCACACTGTGCTAATAATCTTGAGTCATTCATGGGTTGCTGTGTGTTCTCTAGAGAACTATGAATTTCACTTGCCAGCCGAATGTTTATTACTGTGATGGTTAACAGACATCCCACAGACCATATGAAATCCATGAGGCAATTTTATCAAGCCACCCAGTGCTTTTAAGAGAGGTACAGTCGAAGTATCTGTATGGGCCTTTGATAAAAAGAGACTCTGTACTTGCAGGTTAAGACCCATCTACTTGTATGAGTTTTACTGATAGCTCTGATGCCTCCTGGCCCTGCCAAGGTTTCTTGCCTATCCTTTTCAAACACACATGCTATGAAGAAAGTGATGGTCTGGAAGGGGACAGCATCCTTTACTTGTCTTGTGCAGATTCTATACACAGAGAAATGTCAAGCAAATGCAATTCAGTATCATAGATAAGGATGACCAATAAAGGAGTGTAGCTCAGGGTTGAAATGAGGGGTCCTTGGTACCCTCTGTGCTTGGTTGCTTTCTTGCAGACATTTCATTTCCAAACTAGGTGACATCATCAGTGCTAGTGATGAGGAGGAGCAAATCCAGCTAAGGGAAAGCTGAAGACCAGTCAGAGCCTAGTGAATCCTGGAGTGTGGCCCCATCTAGCATTCTCCAGGAGCCAAGAAAAGCTTGTATCATGAGTTTCAGGTGTCGTTAAAAAGGCAAGTAATGCCACATCACAGCTTTTAGGAACTAGGCAATTCTAAATGTGTGGAACTTCAACTTCCATAATTCCCTATCAGTAATGTGGGAATCAGCATCCAACACTTCAAGAGAGCAATGGATTGGAGAAGGCTCTATCTATAGCTTGGGGTTCCTATTTCTCACAAAGCTGGGGTGGGGAGGAGAGGGGGCAAAGATGCAGGAAAGGAAGTAAGGCATCTAACAAAGTCTTCATGCAACTGACAGGAAGGAAAGGGGTTCAAGGCCAACCCGGCAGCTCTGAGAAATGGGTCAAGGAAAGCAGCTGAATTTGCAGAAGCGGAAAGAAGCTTCATATCACTGGCAGCTTTAGAAGGGGAGCTGTCAGGAGTGGCTGCAATGTGGAGAGCTGGGAGGAGAGCAAATCAGCAGGAAGTGGAGAGGGCAAAGATAAATGCCTCCCTTTGCAAAAGGCAAGAGGGCAGCTGACAAAGAGCTGAGATTTGTCACTATGGAGGGACCCCATTCAAAAGTCTAGTTCGGAATAGTTAGGGTTCTGTCTTGCCTGATTTATCCCCTCTTGAATTTATAGTCACTCACTTGCTACATTTTGCACTTTTTGTATTTATTTATTATATATCTGTGCCTTGGGATGAAATGTATATCCAGGCACAAACTGTTTTTTCTCCAGCTTTGTGTTGGACTTTTTCAAAGATCAGCTATTCAAGGAAAGTATCCATGTTGCTATTTGTGCATGTCGGAAAGCAGGAGCAAGCATTTAGTTTTCCTCATAATTTTATGTACTGTATGACAACTTAACCCATCCATGTAATACCACCCATACCGGTCATCCTACAGAGAAAACAGATGGGTAAGAGGCACCAATGAATGGTTACTAGCCATAAGAAAAAAAAGCTTTTAGTATTAATAATCTGTTATTAATTTGTTAATAAACCTGTTCAAATCAGCCCTGATTCCATTCAAATTGGATTCAAGATCTGAAAAGAGTGTGATTCAATTTGCATTTGTGATTCATTGGCAGGAAGACTTTATCTCAGCAGGAACAAAACAAAATGAAACAAAACAAATTGCTTTATATATAAATCCCCAACTAAAACCAGAACTTATAATGACTGATGACAGTGGTAGATTTGTTGAGATGGAATTTAATTTGCATGGAATTAAGATTTTGATATTGGAAATTTATGTCCCAAATGAAGACAAAGTATCATTTTATACTTATGAAGAGATGAATGGATTTTTCTTGGTGTTGGATAGGGGATTGGAATGAAGTGATCTTCCCACAATAGAAGTGGGATAGAACTTATAAGAAAAAATAAATACAATCACTCAAGGTAAATTACCAAACATTTTCTTTGTTTAGATAGACAGTTTAGAGCTTGTGGCCATGTGGAGGCAGAAAAGCAACAATTTAACAGAGTACACCTATTTTTCTGAAAGAATAGATGCTTTTAAAGAATAGATATAATTTAGATTTCAAAGAATTTGACCACTAAGGTTTCTAAGTAGAGCTATTACCAAAAACTTTTTCAGATCATAATCCTGTTTATCTGGTTTATATAGGAAATCTAGTCCTTTTAGATGAAGATTAAATAAAATGTTGTTACAGAAAGAAGCAATAATGGAAGATATGAAAAGGAATTAAAATATTTCTTTGAAAATAATATAAGTAAAGCCACTGATTTAAGAGTGGTTTGGGATGCAAGTACACACTCAGCAGATGACTTTGGTTCACTTACTCTCTCAGGCTAACCTACCTGACTTGATTGTTGTTGTGGGACAAAAATGGAAAGAGGGAGTGCTGTGTATGCAGTACTTCAGCTCCAGAACAAGATAGGAGATATCAATCAATAAAATTGCTTCTCACTGTAGATTAATGGGGATATGTCTATTAAACATGGGAAAGGAACTCCTGTTGGACTTTCATCTATAAGACAATGTTAAACACATGGTGGGTTAGCCCACCATGCTTTTAATATTGCCTTTTGGATGAAAGCCCAACAGGAGATGATCCTCGTTTTTCCATTATTCTGATTACAATTTATTCATTTAGATCAGGAATAATGGAAAATGAGGTTAATCGCCTCCCAGGCAAAATCATCCAATTGTAATTTGCTTGATTTCTTTGAGAGCTAAATCAGTGGATTTTAGGATACATCCCATTCTACTTTAAGATTAAGCATGGATGGAGAGGATTTATTTTTACACTCCTTACTCTTGCCAAGGGTTCTTTGCAACGAGGGGCCCAAATGTACATGTCAACAAGCCATGTCTCAAGCTAGTATTTTTATGGAGTGTCCTAGAGCTTAAGGATGCAGCATATATTTTTCCTATGGAAAGCAGCAGGGTCCTCTCCTGACCTCTGCGATTAAAAGGCTTTCATGGAGGTAGTGATGGGTAAGAATCCCTAGGGAACTGCCTCTGCTCAGAGCTCTGAGTACTGAGCTCCATGGGCAAGAAACAATATGACCTGATAACAGGTTTGTTCTTGTGTTTCCTGTATTCATGTTTTCTTCATGTAGAAGAAAGAAATGCATGTGCGCTCATGCTCATTGATCATTTATTCATCCTTCAGATAATCAGTGGTGAAAAAAAGTGAGGCAAACCATTTAGTGATGTTAGGATGTTCATCAATAAATGTCCAGCAAATTGTCAGCCTTAAAGGAAACAACAGGTTTTCTTCCTTCAACCTAAAATCAGCCAGAACAGTTGACATATGGTAGACATTCCAGGATTTAAAAAAACTCATGTATTTTGAACCAAACAGAATATCTTTATCATCTCATGTATCGTTACCTTAGGAACATAGAGTAAAAAAGCAAAATAAACCAGACCAGAGTTTCTGCAATATTCACTTTCTCACGTGACCAATGAGGAGCCACTGGGAAGAACATAGAAAGGACAAAGGAAGCAGGAGCAGCCATTTATTTTTGTTCCCCAGTAGCTAATACTGTTCATGATACTGGGGATAATATCCTGACCAAGACCATGAGAATGGATTAGTTCTTCCTATCACCTTAAGAATAGCTCTGATCTAAGCCATGTGAACCAGGACGGCAGCTTAGAATGAAGGAGTCAGCAGTGTTTTCAGCCCCTGACCATGGATGTAGGGGTGACATTTTTCTAGAATATGTTTCCACCTTAGTCTCCAGCCAAATCTAGCCAATTTTCAAGCATGATCTTTCTTTTTCTGACTTCTCTCTGCAGAACACATCAAGTTTGTTCCTATTCCATTCAGTTTTTAGAGAAAAATGGGGTTACGGTGGATGGAGTTAGGAACTCTTGAACTCTTTTATTTAATTTCTTCCAAAACATTCTGCTGGCTTAGGAAAAAAAATCTTTACAAGGTGATGGTTCTTATTCTAATCCCGCTTTCAGCATCTTGCTTGTAGACCTTTTCTAAAAAAAAACCCTTATATAATTTTCCTCTCCTTTTTCCATTCCGTCAGAAAACAAAGGTTGCATTAATAGATGAAACATCCCCTTGTCATTTAAGCCAGTGCCTAGGGAGTCTTCACACAAAACTCTTATTCTACAAAATGCTTGTCAGCAGGGAATCTACCCAGCTCTTTCCTTTCACCCAGAGCCCCTCCTTTTCCAGCCTTCAGCATCTGCTAATTTCACCCAAGAGCCTCCCAAATTGCACAGTCTAAAGTTCTAATATGCAGAAATTTGTATAAAGCCTCATTTTAAAATGCTAGATTGTTTGCATTATCTTTCAGGGGGGAAAGTGGGAAGAAGTTCAATTCCAAAGTCACTTTCTTGTACGGGGGGGGGGTAGGTGTATTAGCTGTGTGGAGGGTGTACAATATGTGAAAATGTCAGAAACTGTTAGGAAACAAGGAAAAACATGTAGCCCCAAAGGGAGGAGATTTAGAAAGATAACATTCTAGTATCATTATATTTATGCCTTTATTTAACCTCAGTCCTTCCCTTCCCCTTCCCTTTAATCTCATGTTTTCCTTTCCCCAAGGTTTCACCCCTTCCATGCTACCTTCAGAAGCCTTGGGGGTGGAGAGAGCAGAGGGAGACTAATCTGAAATTAATTAGCTGAGTTAGAGATGCTGATGTATTGCAGAACTATTGAAAAGCAGACAAGAATGATCCAGATGTACAAACCATTAATAGGTGGCCTTTCCATTACTGACAACAAAAGTCACACAAGTAACTGCAGCTTCAGCTAAGAAAACCATGTCATTGCAAAAGCCTTGCAGTTCCATCAGCCATACCAGGTAGATCAGACAAGAAACATGACAGATGAGCTACTTCTACTTCATTGTAAGACTACATTAACAGAATCTTGCAAGTCTAAAAGTGCCTTCTTCTTTATCTCTGAGAAATTAGGGAAGATATCTTCTCAGCCTCTTGCCCAACCCACTATCCAGCTGCAGCTTATTCTATCTCTTATCTGACCATTCCGTAGGCAGAGTCTCAGGGCCCAGCCTCCCAAGGTCATTCCCACATACCATTACCAATTCTGCTGCATTTGTCAAAATTCTCTCAAACTGACACAATATCTTCCACTACACTTGACCTGAAACTAAATAGCTGGCCTTGGTACTCCATCTGGGCAGTTTTCTTCTATGAAAACCACAACTAGGTTCAAAGTCCCTTTCGAAACTGTTAGAACCAGTGGGAAGGAGAAGGATGGATGTTTGAACTCTCCAGTTCAAGTTATGACCTATACAAATCAACCAGTCATATCCAGCAGCTGCTGATTATACAGCCAGAGACAGCTCCATCTTTGATGCAGAAGAGACCCCCTTCCCAAGTCCATTACTTCTCCAGCAGGGAAGGAAATGGAATGGCAATTAATCTCAGCATTGTCGCTTTCCCTCTTACTGATTGATAAACTAGTCTCTAGCTGTGGTAGCATTTGGAGTTGAAAAGTACCAGCCAGCAGAGGGTTCCTTTTGGAAAACTGGACCTGCTGTTTGTTGCTGTTAGCACATCTGGCTTAATTATGCCAGATGTGATCAATAAAGGATTCCTGGCAATTGCATGTGGCATTTCCCAGGTTGTTGATAGCATTGCATAGGTAAGCACAACCTCCAGTGCCGAACTTGAGTGTCCCAAACTGGGAAGCACAACCAGCTCAAAGTGAGTGCTTCAGTCCTTAAAACCACATAGATGGTCTTTGGAAATGTGTGAACAGATTTCTGGAAGCCCTTAGGGACCAGCAAAAATTAGCATTTCCATTTACTTGGGGATGGGTTTCAGGCAGCTGTCTGTTCGAGTTCCTGAATCTTCCCTCTGGATATTAGAAGTGCTGAAAGATTGATTGAAATCCGAGGAATTGGATTACTTATTGCCACTTCACAGCCCTGAAAGCTGTTGCCTTGCTTCTAAGAAATAAACTTCTGGTTTTCATAGCTATAACTGATGGTTCTGAAACAAAACGTAAGCAACATTCCCAAAGGCAATGAGGGTTCTTGAGTTTTCAACAAGGGTGAGGAACTGAAAATGACCCAAGGGAACATATTTTTTTCCCAATCCCATCACTTGAGTGAATCGGTTGAGATAAGGACAGCAAGAAGGAAAGCCATCGACCCTCCCACCCGTTCCTTCATTCTGATAATTTCAGACACATTTTGAAAAGGGAAAGGCTGTCCTGAAATAGCATCTCTCAGCTGAACTGGTATGCCTTGTTAGAAAAGGTAAGGGTGCAATGATAATCCAGGAACCATAGCTTCAGAAAGCCTGGACAATCTTCAAGTTGTGGTTCTCAGCCAACCAGATGAAGGGGATGGAAAAGGGAATTAAGGAAGAGAACAGGCCTTGCTTTAAACCCTGAGAGCTGGGTTGGGAGGCCTGACAGATCAGATTTGACTTGTAGGCTAGTAGTCACACATCAAAGTCCAGGGGTTTTTTTAGCTTGGTGTTCTAAAATGTCTAGATAGCTTATTGTAAAAACTGCCAATTTCTCTCAATTTCTGTTTTTCATCTTCAAGGAAGCACTGTGCATTATGCCTAAGTATAAGGATGGGCTCATGAATTTTATATTTCCAAACAGATTGATCAACGTTTTTCTGTTCCACTCCAACAGCTTGGAGAGCATTTTCTTGATGCAACCCTAATTTTTTGCAGCAAAAATGGAATGCTTCTTGTGTCTTCCCAAGGTCCTTTGGCCATGTAGACATCATGACTCCAGCACTGTGTCCCTCTTCTCCCTACTTTAACAATTTGCTTTGTACAGTAGAACCTTTTGTCTGATGCAGAGGTCTGCAAGTCTCAGCAATATGCACATTTTTGTGAGTTTTGTTAGACTTATAAAGATTGACTTGAGATAGATTTTGTAATACTGTATATCTTCTCTGTGATCCCCGTGTCACTTGCCCCTTGATACTTGCAGATATAAATAATAACAAACCGGTGTCTTGCAGATGAAAGTAGCAACCGAGCACACGTATACACACAAGCCACTCTGTTTCTCAAATCCAGGCAATTCACCCAGGAAAATGAGAATATGCTATGTCAATCACTGGCAGCTTCAAGGATGGGACACAAACTCTATTTGTAATAAGCATCACTTTGGGAAATCTCACACATCTGTTTTAGATATTCTAAACAGAAACCCAGATGGCAGCGCATCTAAATATTGTCCAAAACGGGAATAGATAGAAATACAAAAGTATGCGTACCTTCACATGGTAAAAACTATGCACATCTCCTTTTCAAGAGTGAATCAAAAGAGCTAATTTTTCATACTGACACTTCTGGAACTCCAAATAAGATGGTTGGTTGCAGTTAGCCAAATCCTAAGGCAGGATTACTTTCTTGCCCTGCTATTTTAGATCCATTTAATCTGGACATGCCAAGACTGAATTCAACATGGGAGGCAGGTGCTCCATCATTCATTCACTCAGCCATGTGTGCATATAAATGTTAAAGGAAAATAAGTGATGACAGCAGCATATCATTCCTGTAGGTTTTCAGTATGCTATCAAAATAAGAGGCAAGTCAGAAAAGCTACAGCACCCACTCCCTTCAGATGTGCTGGATCAAGCTTGTGTCATCCTCTGTTTCTATGCTTGTTGAAGATGATGGGAACTGTAGTCCAATCATTGGGGAGGGAGGACACAAGGTTAACTAAAACAGGTCAAACATATTGAATAAAGTCTCCAATTAGATGCCCTCCAGATGAGGATAGGTCTAGGAATACTCTAGGAAAATATTAATTATGCTGGTTGGGAAATCATAATTTTAATACTGCTGGAGGATTTAAGAAAGGCCACCTCACATAATCAAAATTAGACATGGTACATGTCACACAGGCTTGGATTCGGGCAATCTGCTGCCATCAAATTTCGCTGGAATTCGATGGCATTATTTGACTCAATGTGGTTTAAGCAAAAAATAATATTCTTAAATTCTCTGATTGCAAAATGATCTGGAACATGTAGGAGATGACCAGGCTGATTGCAAGGCTGGGGTCAAATGCATCATCAGTTGGGAGTCGCTATGCGAGAGACCTAAGTCCAATCTGGCACCAATTTGCCTTGACCATTAGTGGATCAGATTCTTATGTATAGGTAGCATGAAATAAACCTGTAGCGCTTTTGAACTCTAGCTTGGCTCCAGATTTTTTGCACCTGACAGAATATGCCTCACATATATCATAGGGACATTTCTTCTTGCCTTAGTCCAGTGATGGCGAACCTTTTAGAGACCGAGTGCCCAAACTGCAATCCAAAACCCACTTATTTATCGCAAAGTGCCAGGGCTGCATCAGCATTGCGGTGCCCTCGGGGGGGCATGGCCCACTGGGTGGGCGTGGCTGCACTGGTCCTGGCAGACTGGGTGAGCGTGGCCGGGGCCAGGGCAGCGGGGGCCAGTCCCTCGCCATCTCTGCGGCATCCCCGGGGAGCCAACAGCGCTTGCTCGCTCACTTCCTACCCTGTCACTTCCAAACGCCACGTGCTCGCTACTCTGGTGAACTCTGCTGGGGCAACAGCGCATGCCCACAGAGAGGGCTCTGAGTGCTGCCTCTGGCACGCGTGCGATAGGTTCGCCACCACTGCCTTAGTCCATACATTTTGGCATTATCCTAGTTTGACAGTCCATTTTTAAGTCTGTTAAATTCTGCCCTGGAATTTTGTGAAAGGTTTCTTTTCTGATAGAAACTTTTGATTTTTTTTACTCCCAATATATTTGAGATTTTTTTAAAATTTCTCTTGGATTTGTGTAGGCTATAAAGGTGAAGCTGTTGATGACTTCTCTTAAGATTTCATGAAAGTAACAGAAAGCAGGAGGCTGAACTCACTAGCAAAATTAATGTTGAAAGATAGGACATCCATTCCCTCCTTTTCTCTCTCTTTGACATATGCACACTGCCTTCAATTGCCCTGTAACTAAATAGGTTAAAGACTACCATACTCAAGTCACAAGGGCTTCACCAAACGTTACCTTCTATTTTGAAAAAGATACTCAAAACTTTCTCTTTTGTCAAATTGCAGCAGAACTGAAAGGGGGGGGGGAAGCAGAATAATTCTGCAATAATACTGACTACTTTTTCTTTGCAGTGATGGGGTTCTCCCACCCCGCTCATTTTTAGATTTTGATCACTCATCCTCTGTCTGCTTTAGAAAAGGGGAAAAGTAAAGGGACTAGGAAAGACAGTCACAGAGCTATCATTCATCTCTCAGTTCCTGGAGGTGCATGCTTTTTATGGATCCTTTTTAGAGAAAGCACGGCAGGTTCATTTTGTATGCTTATAATGTAAGAATGGGCTTTTAATTCTGCCTCCTATAGGTTGCTATCCAAGTCCAGAAGAATTTGATTTTATCTGCTTTTAAGCTATAAAATGTAAAACGTGCTGTGGATTTTTAAAATATTATTATTATTAGCATTATGGCAAAATGCCTATCCTTTGCAATGGCTTTAAGCATGCTGAATGTTATTAATGTGTGATTTTACTCAATTTATATTTTAGAAACTTCCCTAGAGGCTCTACAAGCCATGTGGCCAAGATATAAATCTAAAAAAAAAATCAACACAAAGTTATTAAAGGCAAAGGAGCAAGCTCCAGGTTATAGCTAAACTTTCAATACACCACAAACATATTTCAGATGCAGGAGAAATGATTCTAATTACCGTATGTATTTAGCAGAAAACATGAGGCTCCTTATGAAAGAAACAGGCCACTTATGGGTGACAACCTAAGTCCATGCAGATCCTACTATTGCTGATAGGTGTCTTTCTTCTGCAGATGCTGCAGGAGATCATAATCCCATTAGCTTCACCTTTATAGCCCACACAAGAAAACATGAAGAAACAGATGGACTTCCGGTGGGACGGTGCGCCGATGGCGGCTCTTTTGGAGCCGTCCGCTTGGGAAGGCATCAGAGCCAGCCTGAACAGCGGACATCAGCTGTTCAGCAGCTTGGAACCTTGTGCCCCGGGAGAAGGGGTCGAGGTGAGTACTCCCGGATAGGAGTAGAGCCCCAAAAGCTCTCCCGTAACTTAGGGAGAGCGAAAATTGGGTGCTCCTCCGGAGTCCGGGAACCTCCGTCTCCCAAATGCCTTTGCTCCTTTTTGGGGGGGAGCGAAGCGAGTCGTTGCCTCCACCTCCGCGAATTATAGAGACTTGTGAGTAATAATAAGCGGACGGAATTGCCCGGGGATACTGGACTTTGAGCAATCTAAGACTTTAACTCAATTTATTTACATCTTCCCTATTGAACTGGGGGGAAAAAAAAGAGAAAAAAGATGGCTGCGGTTTGCCTTTCTTCAAAGTGAGAGTGATTTTCTTTTTTCTTTTTTTCTTTTTTAACTTTCACTTTCCGGTGGAGCTGAATGAAGAGGGAAATTGTTACCCCTTGTAACATTGATATGGAAAGTTTTAGTGATTTCTTTTTCTTTTTCTTTTTTTAATGAAAGAACTTTGGA
>NW_015387112.1:169347-202017 GCF_001527695.2 Protobothrops mucrosquamatus
TGGCTGTTCCAACTAGCGGGACTGGCCTGAGGGATTTTAAAGGGGGTTTTAATTACTTTTAAATTGGACATATTTAAATATTTCGTTTTAATCAAATTTTAATTAAGTATATGTATATATGTTAGTATTTTATTCAATTGTCAGCCGCCCTGAGTCCGTAAGGAGAAGGGCGGGATATAAATGCAATTAATAAATAAATCAATAAATAAATAAAAAGCATTTAATCTGGAGCTATTTATTTTCCACGTTAATTGAGCCTTCAATGCTCCACGGTCTGTTGGGATTCTTTTTTTAATGTTGCCACCACTAAAACAGTGCACTAGCACCAGACTCGTGTTGTATCAAGTAAGAATTCTTTAGAATGGAAAGCAACCTTTCTCCACTTTAAACACTGAGATCTTTGGGATTTCCAACAAAATACTTTGAAGTAAGAACAACCCATTTCATAAATACTGCTGTAAAGCAGTCCTACAGTCTGAGGATTGGGCAGGATTTAAATCTTTGTAATAATAGGTACACATGGGGATCTTTTCTTCCATCTCCCAACTTGAAGTTTTCTAAGTTGGGTATCAAGATGCCAATAAAAAGCAAGCAAATTAAGAGAGATGAATTTTTTTAACAATGAAGAAGGCTTAAAAGTTTCACAACTGTTTAAGTTGTTGCTTTTGATGTTATGCTGCTGTTGTTTTTACAATTAAGGTACAAGAGAGTCAGTGAAGAAGCACAGACGTTATCACACTATAGAGGGAACACGCAATAAAATAAGAACACAAGAAAAGCCCTGCTGAATTAGACCAAGGCCCATCTTAGTCTGGCATTGTTTTGCACAATGGCTAAGCAAATGTTTCTCTGATGCTTAGAAGCAAGAGACAGAGATATGCTATTCTCCCACTGTTATCCCCCCCTCCCTGTATGATGCCTCCAACCCAAGAGAACAGAATCTCCAATAGTAATAGTCCGTACTTGTCCTCCAGGAATTTATCAAATTTCTCATAAAACCATCCAAGTGATGACCAGCACCCTGTCTTCTCTTACTGAATTCCACCAATGAATTATGCAAAAAGCATTTCCTTTTGAACGTTCCAAATTGTTGTAGTATATGGAATAGTTACTACTCAAGGTTCTAATTGCACCATTTTATTCCCAGTTCACACCAAATTGTTTATTCCTCCCATATCGTGCAATTGTTTCCTGTGGCCATTGATGTACTTTTTCCTAATCAGTTACTTCTTGCTTGACAATAAAAAAAGTCCAGACGATAAATTAGTGAAGAGAATTGAGGCCCCTTTGTTTACCAGAAAGGTCCCAATTTACAAGCTAGTTTAACAAGTTTTTTTTCTCCTCTAGAAATAATGGAGAAAGAGGTTGGGGTGGGGGAGAGAAACAGCAGGAAAACCATTAAAACTGTCCCCTGAAACTGGCTGGCTTGATCTTTCATACATTCCTCATCCTAATTTCGGTTGTAAAGTAATTACATAGTAACACACTCTTTCCATCTAGGTGCTGATGAAAATCACTGGTCAGAGCAATCAATGCTATTTCTGCCTATATCCAGACCTGAATGCTGACTGAAAAAGATTCCAAATAGCCTGTATTATCAGGCAATTTCTGCAACAGATTTGCTACAGCCATCTTCCTTTTGCCAAGAAAGAGAAATTATAAACCAGGCGAAAGCTGCGAAGTTCCAGGGAAGTCCTCTTCGGGAGAGATCTCACTACAGCCTCTTTCAAAAAGGCAGCATGATATTTTTCTTCCAGAAAGGTGTTGTGCAGCTACCAAGGCTAACTGCTCACATCTCACCTAGACATGTGAAAAAGTTAGGAGGGGCATGGCTCAATCCTGCAGAGGACAGAACTGAGACTACAGAGGATCCTTTCCACTTCTCCAGGCTCTCTACAAGATTGAAAGTTCTCAGGTTACAATACAAGATGTTGCCTTGCTCATCTAAGTGGACTCTGCCCAACTGGTGTCCAGACCATAGCATATATGAGTGACTTTATCTGTCAAGAACCTGCAACTTCACTCAATGTGCTTATGTGCAGTTTGACTTGCACATCTTTCCCTAAGAGTCCTGTCTGCTACAGTCAGGACCACTATATGGAAGCCTGTAGATGCAAAATACAGAGAAGAGCTGATGCATTTTGCCATTCTTATCTCACCACTGTTAGGCTCAGATCTGAGCTTCTACCCATGCTTGATTGAGCCCAATTCTTTTTTGTTTTTTTAAACCACCCCCACGTTAAATGTCTTCCTTTGGTTCCTCATTGACCAAGGTGGTGCATGGGATCAGTGACTGGCCAAAGGACTTCAATTGCATCCATTGCTCTGACTGCCTGTGTATTCCACTGTTGAAACAAAAATCTTCATCAGGGTCCAGTCCAAGCTGGGAATAAACAAAATGGAGACTGCTTTAGAAAGAAAGTTCTTGTTTATTGAAGAGCAGAACCACAACAGCATGTGGCTCTGGGGCAGCTGACTACATGGTGCTGGGAGTGGTGGGTTTTTATACCTTCTTGGGCTATTGTGTTTGGAGGTGCTCCTGTTCCTGTGGCATGAACTTTGACCTGAGGTTCAGTGTGCCCTTTTTGTATTCTGATGGTGGTGAATTAATCCTATTATGTCCCAAAGGTCATGTCCTGCTTCCTTGGGGCTGTGCCTGATGGCTATGTCCTGTGTTGGATTTGGAGGGGAGGGGTTGCTGGTTCTAGGGGTCTTTGTCTTTCTAATCCCATCAGCTCCAAGTTTCCTGGCTCTAGTCTTTCTGAAAGGATATCAAATCTGCATTTCTACAGAGCTTGTTTCTGCTTGGGGCAGAGAGACTTGGGGGTGATGGTTCCTGCCTAAGATTTTCTCCATTATTCCTTTGGGGAAATATAATATTCTGCCTTTTTAATATCCCACAAAATATTTCCTTCTCTGGGGGGGTGCTGTCTTCCCGCACCACAGACCAACTAGATATACTGTATGATAGAAGTTCAAATGCCTTCTGGAAAACCTCTGGACCATAGGATGCCTAGAGCAGATTAATCTAAAGAGTCCAAAATCCTTGCAGACATCTTGGTCTGCTATGGTCCTCAGTTAAATAAGGTAGTTTTCTGTTTGATTTTATATTTGTAGACAGTCTCTTTCTCTTCACTGATTATATTTAAGTACGCAAACACTTCATATAAACAATCTTTATTTTAATAATGCAAACTCAGTCAACTGGAATCAATGTGCAAAATTCAGCAATTCTAGGCTTGATTTCTTCTTTCTTTCCCTTTATTAGTACAAAGCTTTCACGGTATCTTAGCCAGTCATAAAGACATTATTCTCTCTCTTCCTTCATGAAAGTTATGCTGTATGATAACATTCTGGAACTGGGCATTCTATCTCTGCAAACAGAATACATGTAAGTAGTTTAAAGGAGGAGACTGAGAACAGGTAAGAGTGGGAAAAATCACAATTGCTCTGTAAATCTTTTTAAAGCATACATAAAATAATATTTAGCATAGGAACTAGCAGTGAATGGAAAGCTGTCTTCCTTAAGTAGGAAGCTACAATGCACACAGTAGACCTGCCATTAAATTCACACACATAACACCTATATCCAAACAGAGACGCACAATTCAGATTCAACGCTGTAAATCTTGCTAGCAAAATGCTGCTGGCTATAACCATTTTGAAATCCATAAGGCATTTGTAGGGTCATATATGCAGAGATATTTGTAATCTCACGAAATTTGACTGAATGTCAGCAACTTGTCTACTACTTCGGGATGCAGGGCACAATGCAACAAAATCTATAATATAAGGCAGCCATGAAATATGATGCATGAGGGGAAAGCTTTAACTTAAAGTGAGATACTGAAAATGTCAAAGGGTTTAAAATCAATCGGAATCCTACTAAATTCAGACTGGGAAGACAAAAACATCCACAGAAACCTGTTTCCCTTGATTAGAAATATTCCTGAAAATGTATTTACCCTCTTGCATGGTAAGACAAAATCTTGTGATACAAAAGGACTGTCAAAGTCTTGATTTAGCTGGTCTAGTATGGAACTGACAGCATAGGAAAGAAAAGGGCTATGGCTACATCATTTTGCTGTAGCAAAGACCACTTTTGCATTCGGATTTATTCTGCTCATTTAAAATTATCTGCCTGGCCGGGTGGCATCATAAATGCATACTATGTTCATAAGAATAATGGCTAACAGCTGCAAGGGGACTCAGAGGACAAAGTAAAAGATACAAACGTAAGTCTGTTTGTCAGTGATGAATATGTCTTTCTTAAATATTGACAATGGGGAACAAAGATGGGTTCTTTTGCTAAGGCGGGGGGGGGTTTGCTCCCAGGTTCCTTTTCTTGGGGAGTGGGCAGTTAACACTGGCTCACATGAGCCTGTTCATCACTTGATTGCTATGTATTATTTATACAGCATATTATTCTGCTTTACAGAATGCAAGGAGATAGGAACCTGTCCTGGGTGGTGGTGATGTTAAGCTTGCTCAGGGAAGATTTAGAAGAAAAAGTAGCAAAGGTATATTTGCTGATTTTATTTTTAAAAAAAAGCATTGAGATTTAGGATATGTGCAATTTCCACCCATTCATTCATAGATATATATTTCCCCCCCCAAAAAAAGTTTTATTAATTTTTCTATTGTTACATTTGATTAGTGCTTAATAAACATTGTGTTGCCTGAGTTAATTTGTTTGTTTAATAATACAAGTTACATTCTTAGTCTCTACCCCTTTTTTCCAACCATTGATAAAATAAATTCCACATTTGAAAATAGTCTGTATCTTCTTTCTCTATACAACTTGGCTAGCATTTTTTTCATTCATAGATATATACTTGCTCCTGTGTTGATCCAGGCTGTACAGTTAACTCCTAGACCAGTGGTGGCGAACCTATGGCACGGGTGCCAGAGGTGGCACTCAGAGCCCTCTCTGTGGGCACGCGCACCATCGCCCCAGTCCTAGGCCTTCAGCTGGGTTTTATAAAACCTTTTCGGTTTAGGCCTCCGCCACCGTGTACAAAAAAAAAAAGGCTCAATCAATCAATTTCAACTTCTCGCGGGGAAAAAAAGATCTTGCAAAGTTGGAATTGATTGATTGAACTTTTTAGTCCCACCCAATCTGCCATTACCACTGCAGCCACACCCACCCAATGGGCCACACCCACCCGGCACCTGACGATGCATAAGTGGGTTTTGGGTTGCAGTTTGGGCACTTGGTCTCTAAAAGGTTTGCCATCACTGCCCTAGACAATCAGTTTCACACTATTTGTTTTGTATGGTGCTTACAGGCTTCTCAAATGTGTTGCTGCTTTAGAACAGGGGTATTAAACTGCCGGCCTGTGAGCCGGATGCGTCATAGCAAAACCGCGCCCACCCCATCGCCGGCAATGGCAAAAAAAGTCACGATACGTTGTGACACATCACGTGACGTTGCAAGTTTGAC
Source organism: Protobothrops mucrosquamatus (assembly GCF_001527695.2). Lineage (NCBI taxonomy): Eukaryota > Metazoa > Chordata > Lepidosauria > Squamata > Viperidae > Protobothrops > Protobothrops mucrosquamatus. The sequence continues at coordinate 174,791 of NW_015387112.1, forward strand.
ACCCCTGCTCTAGAACCATAGGGTGAAGGGCCAGGCAGGGCCTGGTTGCCCAAAGGAGATAGCCAGTCATTGATAATAAGTACCCGGTGATCATAGGCAGGAAATGAAGTCTGGAAAAAGATGAAAAGGAGATTTTGCTCCTCACTAGACAGATTCAAAAGCAACGTAGACAATAGAGCAGGAAGGCCAAGGCCAGAAGACTCAGATTTTACAGGTAATCCTCGACTTATGACTACAATTGGGGCCAGAATTTCTATTGGTAAGTGATGCAGCCACAAACTGCAATGTCCCATGATTGCTTAGCAGCAGCAATCCTGGCAGTCCCAGTTGCTGTCGTAACTCCAAGCAGACAGGTTGTTAAATAGGAAGTGAGTCCCAGATAAGAAGCACAGGGGTGCTGCAGAGGGTGGGTGGGAAAGGCCTGGGAGGTGCAGGGCAGGCTATGTGCAAGTTGAGGGGAGCATGCTGCAGTGTGGTGCGAGCTCAGGGAGTGTGGGGTGCATGCGCCCTATGGCTCTGGGTTCAGTGGTGGGATTCAGCCATTTCGCACCACTTCGGCAGAACCGGTAGGTCATTTTTTGTTGCCCAGGCCCAGAATGGACTTCCGGAAGTGGCATCCACACAGAGAATCGGTTGTTCACATATTTGAATCCCACCACTGTCTGGGTTGCAACAAGCCCCTGAGCTGCAGTACAACACAGCACAAGTCCAGTGCTGACCCAGCACTGTGAAGCAAAGGGGCTTCTTGCTACCCCAGAGCTGTGGCATGCCGAGAAGCCTCCTTGTACTATGCTGCTGACAGGCTAGGGCTCGGCTTCATCTGCAAGAACCCTTAAGCTGCAGTGCCACATGCAGCCCAAGCCCAGCCCAGCCCTAGCCCAGTTGCCCTCGCCATCCTGCCATTCAAGGCCCTGCTTCCCTGCACTCTTCCACCCCAGCTGACCTTCGCCATTTTCTTGTTCTCATGCTGATATGGTGTGCCTGGCCTGGCCTTTTGCGAGGCAAGTGCTGACCACATGAGACTACCTTCCCCACGACTTGCAAAGAAACTGCCATGTGTGTCCTGAGGAAGAAAGCCTTGAGTGGCCAGTAGCTGCCTCAGGAAGGGCCAGGCCAGGCGCAGTCAGCTAGTGTGGCAAGAGCCTCACAGGATGTGAAAAGGGCATAAAAGGAGGGGAGGAGAGAGGTGGGGAGTTGCAGGGCTCCTGCAGTTGTAAGTATTGTAAGTCCCTTTGTTCAGTGATGCTGTAACTTCAAACAGTCGCTGAACAAATGGCCTTAAGTTGAGCACTACTTGTATCTCTCATGTTTGTGACCATTGGCCATAAACACTAATGCTGGTAGGCACCAGTGTCCAACAACATCGGATCGATCATGGTTTTGTACCACCTGGCTGAGGAAGACTTGAAAGATAAAAATTGGAGAAGATCCTAGATGATGAGCACTAGTTAGAAAAGGAAAGAGAGATGGAGGATTATCTTTTGTGGGATAGTTCCTTCTACTCCACACACTCACACACCTACCTCTCCAAGAGGTACACTTTTAGTATGGTGGAGGTGTTTCACATGTAGTACATTTTAACAAGATAATTGCTGCTGTCTCCAGCAAACTATTGTTCAGCAAAGGGGGGGGGGAATCACCAATACTATGCAATTTAAACTGAACAAAGACTTGTCCCCCCCCCCTTCTCACAATCTTTTTTCTAGCTTGTATAACATATATCTACTTAAAAAGTCCTGGGCTTCAGGAAGCCAAAAGCTTAGCATTCCCTCCAGCAGAAAAGAAAGAGATTGGTTTAGCCTTCTCAGGCTGGTGGATTGAATTTCAACTCTTAACTACCCTTCCCCTCATCTTCTTCCAACACAGTAGTCTCGTTTATGGGAACGACTAGAATTGTAACTCTGGAGGATCCCAAGCTGTGGAATGTTGGAATAGAAGAACAAACAAATGGAAACCTGAGCAACTTGTTTCTCTTTTAGCGGCATATCCTGGCTTGCTGGCTCTGTGGGCAGACATATCTGAAAGGCTGTTCGGTTGAGAGACAGGATACATTAATTTAATCCAAGAGCTCTGTAGCCTGAAGATATCAATAAGGATTTCTCAGGAAAAGCGCTGAAATAAATGTCCACAAGTCTACATGATAGGGTGCCAGAGAGGGGAATCCATGTCCATCTTGGACTGAACTTCCCAGAATATCCTCCCAGTTGCTTCACCTCACTTCTTAAGAGTGGGGTTATGCCTATTTTTTATAACCCACATAAGGGTTTTTGGGGTGGACATCAGTGACGGCACTCCAACTGATGATAAAGCCCAGCTCCCAAAATGAAAGCTTTACCTGCCTCCAGTATATGTGGGAAAATCAGCAGGGAGGAAAGATTCTGTGCCCCAGGTATGAGTTTAACCCACCTTAAATGAGTGTATCCAGTGATCCCAGGATGGATTCTTCCCTCTTGCACCTCAGAGTGTGCTTACCTTCCAAAAAGCCACAACGAGGCAATAGCTTTATTAGACCAGTTACTGTGCAAACAGGGCTATTCTGTTAGCTAAGTGCAAGGGAAAAGCTGAATCCACTGAATCCCTTTTGAATGCTTTCATATTATGACACACGTCAGCTTCTTGGAAATATTATCTCTTGAAGGTTGTGGTCAGAGACCCAGTGTCTTTCATATACATGCAGAGGATGTTCACCGTTCACCTATACCAGTGAATGTGAAGAGAAGCTTGTGCCAATATTGATCCAGGCATTCACTGCTTTGTGTGTGTGTGTATTTACTGCAGCACCTCTCTGCTTGATGTCACCCTGCTTGGGTAATCCAGTCATGGCCCTCATTGATATGAGCTTCCTGCTGGCTTCCTTGGTTCACTTTGGAGATGCAGCTGGCAGAAGCTGTCTAGATTCATCCAGAAGTCAGTTACAAGATTTGACTCCACACTAGTCTGCTGCATCTATTCTTGGCTGGCTAACCATGCCCTTCTGTGCTGTCCATCTGAGGCCAAGATCACCAGTGAATGAAAAGTGGGGAAAAACTTGCTTATTGTACATGCCAGCAAGCAACCAGAGGATAAATGCTATCAACTATGGATCAAGCCTCATAGCCAGTCTTGTCGCTGCAAGAAGGCAAGCAAGCAGATTATTCTCAAGTGCATGCCCACTTAGGCAAAAGATTGATTGCCTTGCACTTCTGAAAATAAACCAAGCAGTCTCCAGTGGAATGGTAGGAAAACATCTACCCAAATGCCCATTTATCTGGTATCAGATAACTATTTTGTTTGAATCCTGGCACCACTTATACAGAGAACCCAAATGCCCATTTATCTGGTATCAGATAACTATTTTGTTTGAATCCTGGCACCACTTATACAGAGAACCAGTTTGGTGTAGTGGTTAAGGCACCGAGCTGGAAACCAGGAGATTGTGAGCCAAGTCAGCTACACAGCTTGTTGGGTGACCTTGAGCCAGCCAATCTTTCTCAACCCGAGGCAAGGGCCAGATAATAATGCCAGCAAATGCCTGCATAAGCCTAGTGTGAATTTAAATTGTCTTTATTACAAGTTACAAGAGGACCTTAAGCCAGATGAAAAGCCAATCCATACTCAGCCAGCATCCTAACCATTAATTGTCTCTGCAAATGGGGCTCATCCTGTTCTAAAGCCTTTCAAGATAACACTAGTGGTGAATTGTATTGTGTAAATCTGTGGTGTAAGCTGTCTTCTTTTAAACTTTCCTGAATATCCAACTATGTTATTTGACTGGATGCTCCCTAAATCTAGCATTACAACATACCAAACCTCTCTGAATCACCTTTGTACATTCCTCTAGTGGTAGGCTCTTTTTGTTCAGTGTGTCTAAACACATTGGATGCTGTCAATATTATAGTACTAGATTTCTGCACTAGGCAAGCATGGGACTAGACTACAGGATCACGAAGAATCCTTCCAATCCTTAAAATGTATGATGTCTGCCCTTATTCTTTCTTTTTCTAAGGTAAAAAAAGACCCACCTTGGTATGACAAACGTCCTTATGGAGTTTTCCTTTATGCATTTTTCCAGTGTCACAAACTCTGCATATTAACTTGCAGCAATTAGAGCCATCTTTGGTAGTCCATGCCCAGATGTATCACAGATTTGTACAAAAGAATTAGATTATTGACAGGTTTACTTCCAGACCTTTCGCTAACAATACTTAATACAGCATTAATCTTCCCACAATTACTCTGATTTCTTTGTTGGTCAGCAACCGACAACTCATGACTTGTCAGCCTATCTATTAGAATGGTTTGACTCAATGTGCAGTACCTGACACTTTGGATTGCATTTGGTATTTTACTGTCCATTTATTCAGGTTAGAAAGATCCTGTGGGACCTATTTGCTATCTCCTTTTGCATTCACTTCCATCAATCATTTGATACCATCTTTATCACGCATGCCTAAATCCAAATCATTTATGAACAAGCAGTTCCAAAACAAATTCTTGGGCATCTCTCATCTTCTTTCTGGGAACTGTCCATTGCTTCACAATAGAGCAATGTGATGTCATGGCTAGAATGTTGAACTTGGGCTGGAGAGACCAAAGTTCAAGTACATTCCAATCAATGAAGATGTCTGTTAGTTGGCTTAAAATTAATCACTGATTCTTAGTCGAACCTACCTCCCAGAGCTGTTGTGTCAATAGAATGAGAGGAGAAAGAGAACTATGTACATTGTCTTAAGTCCTCAAGAAAAGACAAAATATAAATGCAACAAACAAAGAAAATGAAGAGGAGTAGCTAAACAAGTGAAGAAGCCTGCCAAAGGGAGTTAAGTGATAATTGCTTGTATTAATGAATTTATTGACAAGACTGCTAATTTCCTAGCAACTAAAAGCAGAGATTTAATACCCAAGTATGCCAAGACATGCTGATTTCACAAACAATTAAAATGGAACATCTCTCTTTCTTTCTGCTTTTTTTGAAATTTGGGACAATTTGAAATGTACTGTATCTGATAACAGTTACTGGAAGACCATAATCCAGCACAAAGGCAACAGAATATTTGTGGATAGGTAATATTTTGACTATCTTCTCTTCTTTGTATGCTCCGGTGCGGATTGCTAAATATACCAATTTATCATTTGTAGAGGGGAAAAAAACTTTCAACCAGACAATCTTTTAATTGAAAAATAATTTGCTCCTCACAATCCTTTTTAGGCCACTGATAAATGCCCTGGACTGAAGCATCTTTGATGGCAATGGGAATTCATTTCTATTCCCAGAATTTATGACCGTGTGTTTACATGGGTTCTAATTGTGCAGGAGGGAGTCAATCAGGATGCAGGGCATCTAATTGATTGGGAAGCAGTTCTGTATTTGTTTGTTTTCCATTTGCTTGCTTGCTTGAACAGGCACTGCTACCACAGTCCATTTCAAAGCTAACTTTAGCTGTGAGCTGCAGCTGCATCTTAGGTTGGAGTCATTAGAAGTATAATGAAAAGTAAACGAATCTTTCTTTCCTTCGAGGCTGGACCAATTTGAGAGAGGAAGGACCTAATCATTGGAGGGGTGCAAGAAGTTTGGGGTACTTTGGACATTAGTTCATGTCTCTGCTCTTTGAACTTGCTCTTTGAACCAAATGCCCTTTCCCAAGATATGTGTGGTTCCCTCTCTTATATATAATTCTATAGCTTAGCAGAAGAAGATGAGAAGAATGGAGATAACCATTTGTCTGAAATAGTATAGGACAGGGGTCTTCAAACTTGGCCCTTTTATGAAGTCCACAAGTCATAAATGGGCCAAGTTTGAAGACCCCTGGTATAAGGTTTCCTGCCTGAGCAGGGATTGGACTAGAAGACCTCAGGTACCTTCCAACTCTATTATTGTTATTGTTATTGAATCTTTCTTATTCATATGCCTGAGCTTGGTCACCCTTCATCTGTGGCTAGCTTTGCTAAGACTCAGCAATGGTGGCAGCACAATACTCCAACATACTTTTTAAAAAATCTTTTAACATTTTTTTTTATTTTTTAATGTATCAACTTAAATAGTTCTACAATTGTCAATTCTTTGAAATATTCATTGCTATAGAACAAGGAAACACACCTAGTTCAATTATTTATACAGATTTACAATGCATCTGCCTCCAATATTTAAGTAATGCAAGTCTTTTGAAACATGAAGAAAAGAAATGTACACTATAATAATGTCCTGATCACCACTGTGTTTTTTCATCAACTACTTTCCATCTTTTTAGATTTCTAGATTCTTCATACAACCCCTTTTTCCTCCTATATGGAATTCCTATAGAACTACTCCCAGCTAATCACCTTTTCCCTTTATGCTGATAATTATTAAAAACCATGATAGCAAACCATTTAAACATATTTATATAACTTATATTTAATGGGAATCAAATGTAAATATAACAGGATATTTAAGAAGAATCTATTAGTCTAAAAATTCGAGTCCCATGTATATTTATTTGTAAAAAAGGCATATTAAAACACTGATCTCCGGGACAGAGAATTTTTATTGTATACTAAACTTTCGTTAGTCCCTGCTAATGTTGTCAAAGTATACGCTAACATTGGGTAGGTTTCGCCTTTATAGTTCTTTAATTATCGGTAATTTGGCCATACGCCAACACACTTGATTCCACTTAAATCAGCCCCCTCCCCACCTTAAGAACCACCCACTCTAGAATAGATAATAAGAGACCCTTTTCTTTAAAATGTTTTGATTTTTATATTTCTTTTCTCTGATGGAATTTCTCTTTGGAAAATAGAAAATGGGATGCAATAATATATTATCAATGAATATTATATACTATCCAAGTTAAGGGATTCCGGAATTTGGATTCTTCCTGGCCATACAGCTGATAAGGAAGGCTGAGGAGTGTCTCTTCAGACAATTTAGGCCAACATTTGTATGATAAGTTCATTGCTGTCATCATATGTTGTTCCCAGAACAATCTTTCCCAACCTGATATCTACCAGATGTGTTAGACTACAACTTCCATCGTTGGCTATGCAGATTGAAAATGATGGGAGTTGTAATCTAGCATATTTGGATGCAATTAAGATACAGAAGGCTGCACTACTACCCTTTATATTTTTTAAAGCTGAATATCTGATGAAAATAGTGCGGTGGAAAGAAAATCCACCTGCTTCCTGGTGGTCATGGTCTAATTTTCAGAAAGCTTCTGTTACTTTGCATGCATATATCAATCTTGTTCTAGCGCCCTCTGCTTGCTGGCCTAAACTGGTCCATGGTGTGACAAATGATACAACACCCCTTCTCAAAATTGTGTTCACTTCCTCATGGAGATAGGGAGGCACAGACAAAACTGACAATTCCCCTGTGCTATGTTTTTTCCCTGTCTCAGGAAGATCACAGCAACAACAGTGATTCCAATTTACTTCTTCTGTACCCCAACCTCCCCCTTGCAGGAATATCCAGTAATCCCCTTGACTGAATCCCATCTCTGTTCCACATTATTTGGCCTAACATACTGGGTCCTGTCTTTCTTTATCAGCAGGCAAGCCACAGTTTATCCATGGGAAAAAAAGAATGCTCTTCAGCTACTAGTTTGATCATTCTAGCCAGTCAGCTTTCAGGAAATATAACTGGGGCTTAGGATCCCTGGAAGGTGGGTCCACTAGGCCTAGTAACACTAGCAGAAATAGATTAACTTTCTCACCTTCATCCCTTCCTCGACTTACAACAGTTCATTTAGTGACCTGTTCAAAGTCACAACGGCACTGAAAAAAGTGACCTATGACCGTTTTTCACACATGCGACCTTTGTAACCTCCCCATGATCATGTGAACAAAATTCAAGACGCTTGGCAACTGATTCATACTTATGACTGTGGCTGTGTCCCAAGGGCATGTGATCATCTTTTGCGACCTTCTGACACGCAAAGTCAAGGGGGAAGCCAGATTCACTTAACAACCGGGTTACTAACTTATGAGCTGCCACAACTGTGGCAAGAAAGGTCGTAAAACGGGGCACAACTCACTTGACAAATGTCTCACTTAACAGAAATGCTGGGCTAAATTGTGGTCGTTAGGTGGAAGGTTACCTGCATCAAACACACGGGGAGGAGAAATTCTCTTGAGGTTTAGCAGTCCGAGTTTCCATTTCCACACAATACATACAGCCCGCTTACCCTGGACGATGTGGTGCAAACCCAGATGGTTAAAGCTTGGCAGAAACACCGATTTGGTTCCCACCTCTTCTAGCCTCTACCCGGCGTGGATCTGAATCGCGACGTTAGCCGAAGCCCCGATGGGGCTGGCTGAGTGAGGCTTAACATTTTGAACTCCCCCCCCCTTTCCTCTTTCACGCTTTTCCCGGGGCTAGAAAGAATCCTCCTGGGGGTGGGGTGGGGGGAGGCTAACGACCACACCTAAGGTGGCCGTTTCTTAACAGCCGTTAACGGAATCTTCAGAGGAGGTGGGGTCCTGCATAGGTTCCAGAAGACGCTGGGTGAAAGGGGGGCCACGTAGCGATCCGGCAGGTTTATCCTCTCTCCTCCCCCCCTCCCCACCTCCCCAAGCCAAGACTCCCCAGGCATAATAAAAAGCCCCTTGTGTCTCCCTAACGTAGTAGCCCGGAGAAGGGGCTTCCCCCCGCCTCCCCGGCGCTCGGTATTGGCAGGCGATCGGCTTGAGAGGGCCAATGAGAGGAGAGGCTCCTTCTTTCTCTCCCCCCCCCTCAGAGGTGGGACCCCGCCGTCCTCCACTCCTTCCCGGGCCGGTGGAGGGAGAGGTGGGCTCCGGGGGCCGGAGGAGGGCACCGGGCGCTCTCCCGGGCTGGCCCAACGCGAGGCGGAGCCTCCCTCGGGCTGGATCTCTCTCTCCCCCGCCCCCTACGCCCCTACGCCCCGTGGCCGCTGCAGTAGCAGCCGCCGCCGCGCCGGGCGGCCGCCGCCTTGCCTTGCCTTGCCTTTGCCCTGTCCGGTGAAGGGAAAGAGAGAGAGAGGCCACGGGCGCCCTCGGTCCGTCGGTCCGTCCTCTCGCCTAAGGCGCGCTTGGAGCCTGGCGGCAGCGGCGCCTCTTCCTGCTTGGCGCGGGGATGCGGAGGATCCCCTGAGCGGGCCAGTGGGCGGGGGGTGGGGTGGGGGGAGCCGGCTAGCTGGAGCCCGCCCGTGGCCGGGCTGGGCGCTTGCACGATGCGCTTGATCCTCCTGCTGATGGTCGCTGTCTCCCGGGCAGTTCAGGTAAGCGAGTGCCCGCCGCGCTTCGAGCAGGGGGGGGGGCTCTGATTTGGGGAAGAGGTGGGGGGGGAGGCTCGCAGGAAGTGGGGCGGCGGGCGAGTTCAGTCGTCCGTCGATGGAGGAGTTGGCGTCTTATTCCCAGCCAGGAACGGGGGTCAAACTATTCCGGACGCCGATCCTCCTCTCCCCCCCCCCCGGTCTCCCCCGTGTTCTTTATTGGGAAAGCGAGCCAGAGAGGGACCGCGGGGCGGAGTTTGGATTTGGACACGTAGATAAAATTTTACATTTTCTTGTACGGTTACTTTACTACATTAATCAGGGATGTTGTTAAGTTGAGGTTTGTCGTCGACGCGCCCCCCCCCCCCCACGTATTCCCTGGATTCCCGCCCACTTGTATGTCTTTCAATGCTGGGTACTTTCCTCTTCTTTTAAACCCTGACTCCAGCTTGACCGCAGTCCAGTCCCTGCTAAGGTCGGCTTCAGTCTATTCAAAAAATGATTTTCTTTTTCTTTAAAGGCCAGCCTATTATAACTCGGAAATCTTAAACTTTCGCTTTGTTTTGCATATAACGTTTCACGCAAAATAACTCTTCGGAGCTGCATTTCTATCAGAGGCTTCAGGGTTCCCCCCCTCCCCCCCTTCTATTACCAACACTTATCATTTATGCAAGGAACCCACTCTGGATTTTCTACCAGCCCATTCCTGCTGTTTCCAACAGAAAGTTTAAGCTAGAAAGAAGGATGGAAGGCATAACTGTATGTTTCTTTCCTGTTTTAAAAAAAATGCTTTCTTCTTCTCTATTTCTTATTTTTTTTTATCTTTGTTCTTTATATTTCACTACATTGGAAATAGACCGACAAAGAAACTTAGGATAGTAGGAGCCACATTTAAAATTTTTGCAGAGTAGCCGTAAAAGTTATTTTTGACAGTGCCTATTTAAGATGGACATTTAACATGGGAGTCTCTATTTCACTGATTCTAGAATTGTTTAGAATAGAACTGTACTGTAATCCTGATTCTGGAGAGGCAGATGAGCTTCCTGCAGGAAGGCAGCTGGTCGCCCTTTCCAATGAGAAGGTGCACAGGTTTTCTCCCAACAAGAATCCAGGTTGATTTTATCACAGTTTCTTGATACCTTAACTCACAGCCACCCAATGCTTCTGTGCAAGCAGTAGATGGACATCTACTGGTACAGCTGCAAAAGCAATGCTCCATTTGTACTACCTCCTTTGCAGGAAAAAGTAAAACATTGCTTATTGAGACCTGGGGAGGAAAACCAGGAGGGAAATTGTATGTAGAAGGGCTACATATTAAATGCATATTCTTGACCTAAACCCAAAGATTTAGTCTACATCCTCCCCACCGCAAGCTGATTCAAAGGCAAACCAACTGATGGACTTGGGTTTTCAAGCAAAATAATAGCAGCAACAACCAAGTATATCTTCCGAGCCTGAGATCTTTCCCCTTTTTTTAACACCATAAACCAAGAGGCTGATCCTATGGGGAGACCCAACAGACCTTGGTAGGACCCTTTGTGAAAGTTTGAATGAAGTTTGAATATACGACGCTCATGGGGTGTTTTTCTTTTTTGGGTTGCTCTGTTGGCTGATACTCAGTATTCAGATTTCTCTTGGCAAACAAGTCACTTGAGAAAGTATTCCTCAGGGGTAGAAAGTCCCACTAAATCAAACTCACCGCTCCAAAGGAATCTGAATGTTGTCAGTGAACTCAAAAACTGTGCAGGCTAGCAGCATTCTTCTTGAACATATGCTGTGATAAGAAGCCTTCTGTTAGAATGTGTCAATTGAATGTGTGTGAGGGAGTTTATTTTAAAGTAAATGTTTAAATTTTGATTTGGGGCTTGGAATTCCTATTAAAATGATGCCGTTCTGGGCTTTTCTGCAGTGCCATATATTTCTAGTTGCAAAGAAGCTGGCTGTGCATTATTCTACCACAATGGAGGGAACCTCCTTGCAGATGTTCAGAGACATTTTATTACTCTTTTATCTAGAGATTCAGCTATGATGAACCCTGACTCAAATAATTCATGTCAGCAGGGCTGTGAAGGTGTTATTTCCTTACTCTGCATGCTTTGAACTTGACAGAATCCAGACTTGGGAAAGAGTCCACATGGGAATCTATTAAATTTTGTGCCATCCATTAAAAGCAGGCAACTGAAAAAATGAGTAAGAACAAATCACTAGTTAAGAGGCAGCATCAAGTTCTGATTTATCCTTTTAAATTGAGAGATCTGATAGGCTCTTAATGTACCCAATCTTTAACCAGTCTATCTCTGTTGGATGGGAGCTGGAGTCCAGCTCCATATGAAGGCCATCAGATTCTCCATCACTCTTTGTCTTATTTAGGAACACAGCTTTTAAAAGACAGACAGATATCATGGATGCAACGCCAGGTGGTCTAACCATTTTATATTTCTGCAGCAAAATAGTTGTCTTATGACATTTTAAAGATGAGCATATTTGTTATTGCATAAACTTTCAGGCATTGGTATCTTCATCAGAAACATCTAGCATGTGCATATGTGCTGTTTACCAAACAAAACACTGGGGTCAGAATAAGTATATAAAGTCAATGCAATCAGAATTAAACCAAGCAAAGCATTGCCTATATGGAGACTACTAATCTTTAAATCACCCTTACTGTGGCACAAATATGCCCCATTATCCATATTTAGATGGCAGGTCCTCATGATGCTGCCTTTGATTTCACTATCAGCCCACTGTTGAGATGGCTGAGTTGTTTTTAGTGGTTTTGATTTTAAATAGTATTTTCTCTTTGCTCTGTCTACTGTTTTTGTCACAGATTCAGTCTAATGATTGCCATTGATTACATGGTTAACAATGCAACCAGGGGTGGGATAAACACAGATTTATTTTATTGGGTACTTTAGGCTGAATGCACCTTCTCCTTTGATCAGTTGGCTACTGCTCTTGGTAACCAGTTTGGCTTGTGTTGCCAGAGAGATTAAACACCTGGCTTCTTTAGAGGTACCGTATCTGTCAGCATAATGCCTGATGAGTGCATTCTGAATATACTCAGGTTTCATGCTCCTTTGAAAGAGTGCTAGACTTTTATTGAAAAGAAAAGGTTGATTTAAACTGGGAATGAGAGTTGGGTTCTGCCAGCTTTGTGTTGCTGGTTCTGTTATACCAATGAATGCATTTCAGATTTTCTGCTGCTTCTCTCCTCCTTATTTCTTTGGTTGTGGGGCAGCTTTCTCCATAGCCTACTTCTGCATGCTGCTAGTAACTCTCTGCCAGCCTTGCCATTCCTTTTAGCATTAGTCAAGAGTGACGCTGACTGCTTCTCAACTTCTTCTACTTCATGACATTCCCTCCTTTGTGCCTGTAACCTTTCAGCCAAGCTATTTTTTTTATTCAGTTTTAGCATTCTTTCAGAAGAGTACCAAATCCACATTTTAAAACAGGTATGGTGCATTTTCAAAAAAATGAAACTCTCCAGAAATAGTTTAACTGACAGGTCAGAGACACGGAGCACCTGGAGTCCATTTGGTAACTTGACGGATGGCTAGTCATATTATTTCAAGCATCTCTTACATGTGCCCAACCCTGTTTACAGGCTCTTTCATACCAGCAGTTGATATTTAGGAAGAGGAGAAATGAAACCGGGGAACTCATCAATTACTTTCTGCAATGTTCTTCACATTAAAAATTGTAATATTAGCACTAGTCACCACAGAAGAATGGCTTGATATATTTTTCTGTCACTGAAAGATTGGTAGATTGTGCTTTAACAAACATCATCTCTGGTGGTGTCCTTTCTCTCCTATAAAACCTAGATACAAGCAAAGGACCATTTAACCCTCTATTCTTTATTGATAGCCCTAGAGGTGCTACTGGACATCTCTGAACATATCTCAGTGGTTCACATCTATTTGTCTATGCTTTGGCTTAGGAATGGGAGAGACTCACAGCTATGTTCTAAGTCAATTGCAGTTCCTAGGCTGGTGATGGCGAACCTTTTAGAGAACGATTGCCCAAAAACTGGCCCTGCCCTTGCTCCACCCCCTGCCCTGCCCCCACCCTGCCTGTTTGCAGGGCCACTCACTGCCTGCAGGGCCTGCCGCAGATCACCCAGGCAGCCCAAGAGCGCCATGGCGGCCACGCCCTCTGCCCGCGCCCCACAGCATCAACTGTGCATGATGGGGCATGAGGGCAGAGTCTTTTCTACGCTGCCTGGCTGCCATGTCCTTGGCTTCGCTGCTCTGCGTGGCCACACTCGGGGGCTACTCTCCTCCAGGGGGGCTGATGGGGAGGAGGGGGCCGTGGGGGGAGGCAGAGCTGGGGCAATGGCACGTGTGCCCACAGAGAGGGCTCTGAGTGCCGCCTCCGGCACGCGTGCCATAAGTTCACCACCACTGTCCTAGGCCATCCTCAAGAGTCACCCCATAAGCAATTGCAACAATCCAATTTGGGGTGACTGGGTTATCAGCCCAAGATAATAAAAGACTTCTTGTCACTTATGTAATGTGGCTACCCACTATCAATGCTGGATCCAGAAGAACCCCAAGTTGTGAATCTAGTCTTTAAGAGAAGTGCAAACTTATCCAAGACAGGCATATTTTCTACACAGTCTGGTCCATCTTCTGGAACAAGAACAGCTTCAACTTTTTTTTTTTAGCTTCAGCATCTGCTGGTTCTCCCACATGAAGCTCTTTACAGCCCAGGAGTGTACAGAGGCTCTTGAAAAGTAGAGCTTATTAAAAGGGAGACTGAAGGCTTAGTGATATTGGTGCAGTAATGGTAATTAGTTCCATACATGCACGATCCATCTCCTTATTCATATGCAGATTAATGCAGGTGATCAGATGGAAACTTGCAGGACAGTTCCCAAGGAGTGAAGCAGGGGTTTTTTTTTTCGGCGTCAGCTTCTGTTAGTGCCCAGAATGATAGAAGCAATGAACAATGAATCAGTTCCCAACATCATGTCCCTCAGGCCCTTTTGAAACATATGATCTAATGCAGGGGTCTTCAAACTTGGCCCTTTTATGACTTGTGGACTTCAACTCCCAGAATTCCTCAGCTGAGGAATTCTGGGAGTTGAAGTCCACAAGTCATAAAAGGGCCAGGTTTGAACACCCATGATCTAATGTCAGGCACTTTACACCACATGTAAAGGTCCAATTAAACTGATTTATTACTGCTTAACCTATGCATGGGAATCTTATCAATTAAGGAGTGAAGCTTGGAGTTAGATGATAAATCAATTTCTGGAGGGGGGGTGTTGGACTTAGTCCACTTATGATACCTTTTTTTAAACGCTGCCTCCAGGTTCTCTTTGAATAAAGGCACCAATGCGACTAGGAGAAGCTGAACAGAGACCCTGTCTTTTTCTGTCCCATTAAACAGTAACTATGGAATCCATAACAATGTAAAGAGCCCAAGAGAAAGGAAATCAGTCAGAGAAAAGAATGCTGATGAGCAGAAGGAGGGAGAAAAAGGAGGAACACCCAAGAGATGGAAAGTTCTCTTTCAAAGTCCCAAAGGTGCTTTTTCAAGACGAGACTGGACTTCCTTTGTTTTTCCTTGAAGACATTTCACTTCTCATCCAAAAAGCTGCTTCATTTCTTCAGAATGGAAGAAGCTCCTTGGATGAGAAGGAAAACATCTTCAAGGAAAAAGAAAGGAAGTCCAGTTGCATTTTGGGAAAGCACCTTTGGGACAACCATGACCTGGATGACTGAGAATCTCCATAAACATTATTTTTCAAAGGCCCAGCAACAATATAGATTTAAAAGGAATAAGCCCCCAAATAACACCTCAAAAACCAAGATCATGGTCGTCAGCAAACAACCCGTTAATTTACCACCAATAACTTCAGAAGGAATACCACTAGAAAAAGTTGAAAGGATCACACACCTCGGTTCCAATTTACACGAAAGCTGGGACATGACCGTTGAAGTAAAGACAAGGATAGAAAAAGCTCGAACAGCATTCTTCAAAATGAAAAAGGTCTTCTGCAGTCATGACATAAGCCTAAGACTGAAAATCAGGCTTGTCAGATGCTATATTTTTTCTATCCTGCTCTATGGAGTAGAGAGTTGGTCTCTGACAGAAGGCCACTTGAAGAGACTAGAAGCATTTGAAATGTCGATTTACAGCCGGGTGTTACGTATAAGCTGGGTTGACAAGATCAGAAATGAGGAGGTGATCAGCCGCCTGGGAAAGCCAAGGGAAATCATCAAAAAAATTAAAAAACGAAAATTAGAATATTTCGGACATGTGATGCGACACCCAGAAAAATACGGCATACTTCATTTAATCCTCCAGGGAAAGATTGAAGGCAAACGAGGTCCAGGCAGAAGAACATCGTGGCTTCAAAATCTAAGGGACTGGTTGGGACAAAACTCAGCAGCACTTTTTCGTGCGGCTGCTGATAAAAACAGGATCGCCAACATGATCGCCATCGTCCGATAACGGATATGGCACAAGAAGAAGAAGAAGTGAATACTACTTCTTGTCCTATCAGCCAAGATAGGACTTTATTAGAATTGCCTTCTTACTTTTAAAAATACCGTGATATATTTGTCCTCTTGAGTGCTACAATGTAATCTAGATGAGTCTAGCTCAAGATGGCAAGTTGATCATCAGAGCTGGACCAACAAGAAAATGATGCTAGCAAATGTTGACAGGAGAGTATTCAGTTCCCACTAAGTGGGCTGCAGAAGTTTTCTCTTCGTGGCTAAGGTGGAAAAGCTAGCTGCCGAAACTCCACACCCTACCTGGCCACTACTGTAATTGTGTTCACACCGCATGCTTAGCCTGGATAATTATTTCAAACATGTCTTGGATTTCCATGGTACATTGACTCATAAATGAATTAAACAGGCTGAGTTCACATTATGTATATAAGTTACCTGTCTCCAAATCTTAACCAAGGTTAAAACTAATCAGGCTTGACCTATGCAGATTGAGCCATTAGCTTGTAATTAACTTGTCTATGCATGTGTGAATACAGTCATTGGATAATGTAAGATTATGATATGAAGCTTGGTTCAGAGTACAGGTAGTCTTCGACTTACAACAGTTTGTTTAGTGACCGTTCAAAGTTACAATGGCACTGAAAAATGTGACTTATGACCGTTTTTCATAGTTACGGCCTTTGCAGCAACCCCATGATCATGTGATCAAAATTCAGATGCTTGGCCACTGGTTCATGTTTATGACCTTTGCTGTAACTCAGGGTCATGTGATCGCCTTTGGCGACCTTCTGACAGGCGAAGTCAATGGGGAACTCAGATTCACTTCACAACCAGGTTACTAACTTATCAACTGCAGTGATTCACTTAACAACTGTGGCAAGAAAGGTCGTAAAATGGGACAAATCTCACTTAAGAAATGTCTCACTTAACAACAGAAATTTTGGGTTCAGTTTTGATCATAAGTCAAGGACTGCCTGTAATGCTGAATGGAATTGCAGTGAATGAAGAGGTCAGACCCCATATATTGGCCCATTCTATTCCCTTCTATAGCATCTTGTGTCCATTGAAAGCTGTTTTTTTTTGGGGGGGGGGAGAGAGAATCAAAAGATATTCTAAAATAGAGTGTGGGGGATTGAGTGGTTGGGTAATTCTTGGAGAATTTGAAAAAATCATCACCTACTTGAATCCAGTGGTGGCCTTTATCCCTGTTCTCTCAACAAACCAAGACTGTTTCAGTTTCAAAGGGAGCAAGTCTGCATTCAGGTCAGGATCTGTACAACAACAACAAAGGCTTCTGGATTTTGCTTGATTCTCACGTGGAGAGGCTGAAGGTATCACATGGGTTATCTCCCTCTGGCTCTGGCAGATTGCTTCTTGAAAGGGTAACAGGTTGGCTGTGGGGACGTTTGGGGAAAGTTATATTCAAAGCATTCATTTGCAGCAAGGAAGAGAGTTATGGCAATAAGCAGTAAGATTGGGAAAGAAAATAATTGAAAAATCAATTGAAAAAAAGGTCTCAATTCACCAGCAACTGAAGATGTTCAGTGAATTCTTTTAATTTATAGCTATATATGCCTATCTATTCCAGTGTTTGATGTTATACAGTAGGCAATAGGATGTATGTAGAAAGCTTGCAGGTCTGAAGAGTTATAACACCCCAACTCATCCCCCCTGGCTTTCTGTTGTTACTAGCTGGCAACCAGTACTTAAGGCAAGCCACCCATGATTCAGGAGAAGGTAAAGAACTATCAGTATTAATAGCTACCAATAGCCTGATCCTCCATGAATCTGCCCAGACCCACTGAAAATCATCCAAATTGGCTGCTGTTTTAACAATTGCTGGCAGAAAATCCCTCAATTTAACTCTGTGCTCTGGGGGAAAAAATATTTCCTTCTGTCAGTCCTCAATCTGTTGCTGTCAATGGGCCTTATTCATAGGCCCTGAGTGAGGCAATGAGCTATTTTTCTAAGAAAATCATGACTCTCTCTCTCTCTCCCACCCTCTGTCTCCATTTCAAGATTTTCTAAAAATAAATAAATAAATAAAATCCTGATCTGTATTTCAGGGCCGTGTGCCTTTTGAAAGGAAAACAACTGAATTCTACAACCTGTAGGAAAACAAATCACCTGTTTCCCTCGGAGCAGGAGCTTCGGTGTTGGAAAGTTCAAAAGGAGGATTCATGACTCTTCTTGGCAGGCTTCTAAGAAAGGAAGGACTTTACACTGGTCCCAAAGCAGGCATCATTTCCCTCTTCCTCTGCAAGGAAGTGATGGTGGGCAAAATGTCTCTATTCCACTCTATTAGGCTCATAACAGCAGGTTTTAAATTCCTCCAAGATCTGTTCTTTCTGCTCTCTATGGTGTGATTGACCCATTTGTTCATTTTAGGAGGCCACTGTGTATTCTCATTTATCCTTGCCATTCATCCGATGAGTAAAAATTCTCGCGCTCCCCCCTCCCTCTTCTGGGTAGAGGAAGAAATATTGAACCTCTTTGCTGGCCACTGAAATTCCATCATGCACATTTATCTTTACCCCTATCTTTATCCAAAAGGACCAGAACATTCTTCCCATGCCAATGAAAGTAAAGAGAAAAATAGTTGGGAGCATACAGTACAAGCACCTTCCTACGCTTCTACAGAATGGTGGCACCTGTACAGCTTTGTTCTTCCTTGAAAGTCTGTGTGGATCACATGTGCCTAGCAAAATTTGAAGATAATGGTTTCAGTAACTGCATGGAAGCAGAGCAGTGTCCTCTAGGACACAATCTTTTCCCTACCTGACTGTGCCCCAAATGGTCTTATGAAGAATAATTATGCCGACTGGTTTATTTGGCATCATTTTCAATGGCAAAGTACTAATTTTTTTCCTGAGATGAGGTAGCTATTATTCTCTGAAAAAAAATCCCTAGGCATAGAATTGCTTTTTCTTATCACCTTCCAAAACATGCATTGGCAACTGTCTGTTAGATACATCAGGACCTAATTTTTTTGATATAGCCCCCAGAGCAGCATAAACCTCCATTCAGCCTTCAACAGGGTCTCTGGCTGGCACCTTTCCAAAGTTGCCACCAAGCAGTAATTTGAAGGCGAAGACGTTTATTACGGTGAGTAATAATAGTCATTGTATCTAATTCATTTAATTTGAATTTCATTAAATTAAAGTTTACATAAAATTAAGATGGAGTCTGACGGTGGGTAAAATCTGGCTCTTTTGGAAGATTTTTGGGGATCGATTGTGGGGTTCTGAGTGCCAAAATAAATATTGCATTATTTATTATCCCTGTATAACTGTATTACATGGTTAGAATATGTGGACTGAGGCAATAGATGAACCTCATAAATAAATACAATTCTTTATTTTGAGCTCCGGTCAGGGGGTGGCTCCTTAAAGGCTGTGGGTCCCTCAGCCTTTAAGAGGTGACCCCCCAAGTTGTACTTCACTGGTATGGAACTACTGTTGGGGTGTGTGTGTAGAATTTTGTTTCTGTGATTCTCCCTTGCATTCTCTCTGAGGAATTCAGCTTTGCTGGGGAGGGCTGGCCTCTTTTGTGTGTGTGTGTGTGGAAAACGGTTATCAAAATCAAAGAGAAGTTATTTCACTTTCTGCAACCTAGCACCAGAGATGCTAGACTACAGCTCCCATAATGTCTTGCTGTCATGGAAATTAAAGAATTGAGATTTAGTCCCTTTGAAAGGCATCCAGGTTGAGGAAGATTGCGTGAGTTCATTGATGACATAAACATTTCCTGGCAGCTTTTAAGGAGTAGCATAGAATACAAATACTATCATGCCAAGACAGTGTCAGGACCCAAGGCCAATGAAGGAGGCCAAGGAAAGTAAATGGACTTGAACATCCAGCTCAGAGTAGCTTCAAGTGTAGGTATTTATGCAACTTCATTTTCTTTTTCTTCTTAAAAATCAAGTTATGCTTCATCGGGCAGGGGTGGATGGGTTGTGTTGTATTTTATTCTAATAGGCCATCTTTTTCAATATTGATTTGGCTAGGGGCCTCTAAAGATAGAAGTGGCCCAGTCTTTACTGAATCATTTCGGGGGGGGGGGGGGGAAGCTTCCCTGAGATTTCTTAGTTGGCTTCTGTGTTTGCCTTATTTATTATTTATTATGGGTGCAGTTAGCACTGCTTGCAGCTCACAAAATTGTACTGCTGGCTGGTAGCCATAATTGACAATGGTAGCAGGTTCTTTAAAAAGCAGTAAAACAATGAAGGCTAGAAACTTCATTTTTAAAAGAAATCTGGCATTCATAAGGCAAACTGTGCTATAGGCACAAGTGGAAGTATACCTGGAACATTATGTTTCCTTTACTTCTTTCAAGATCTGTAGTGTCCCAAACATGCTTTTTCAAAAGGCAACTGGGCTTTCTTTGTTTTTCCTTGAAGACGTTTCACTTCTCATCCAAGAAGCTTCTACAGGTCTGACTGAAGTCAGAACTGAAGAAACCTCTTGGATGAAAAGTGAAACGTCTTCAAGGAAAAACAAAGAAAGTCCAGTTGCCTTTTGAAAAAGCACCTTTGGGACAACAATATCTGGATGATTGAGAATCTCCATAGACAAGATTTATAATAATTTTCTTGCCTCATAGAAGATGTCACATCTTAAGGGCCTAAGCAAGACACCTGATATAGTGACCTAGTCCTCACAACCTGATGTGTTCATTCTCAGGTGCTATGTCTTTTGTTCCAAACGTCTTCATTTTTGCCACTGAACAATAAACAACACCAGAAAGAAAGACTCAGAATACAAGATTAAGATCCTAGAGCACTGATGCAGTATGACTCTGAGCTAAATGTAACTGTTGAAAAATAAAAAATCAAAACCGAAGAGTGCTGTAAACCATACTGAAAGAATGGCTCCTCATAGAAATAGATTAGGCTGAATAGATCAGTGAACCTGTTTTGAATACCTTGTGTTTTGGAACAGCAAACTGAATTTTAAATAAATTTTTGCCTCTGAGTGTTGCACACGCTTAGGTTCAAAGTTAAATGTTTCTTTTTTTTTTTTTAATTTTTATTTTTAAAATAGGAAAAATTATACATCTTTCAAACATAAATGCATTAACATACATACATTTCAATTCTAACATTACACATTTTAGTTATATAACTATTAATGCATACTTATAATACCATCCCGACTCTCCCCCCACCCCATTATCCCTCTTCCCCTCCCTTCCCCCCCTTCCCCTCCCTCACTTCCCAGAACTGAACACAGGGTTACGAAGCCATTATAATATCCACAACTTATCTACCATACTCTCTAATTTTAAAATAAACAACATCCTAATTTCTTTAACCCCCTTCATAACATTCATTCTAAATGTTTCAACAATATCTCTATTCATTTCCCCCAGTGATAAACCGAGATCAACCCGCAATCTTGCCAGCTGGATTGCCAAAGTCCCTATTGCCAAGAACTTGATTCATGGGCTTCTCCATCTAGCACAAACAACAAGGAGTCGGTGGGCAAAGCAATCCAAAGGAGATTTCTTATGGCCTGCCCTTAACTAATCAACAGATTAGATGTGGAAGAGTTTTGACTAAAATTCCTTTCCATTGGGTGCAATGATAGGAGAGACCTAATGTAGACCAGCTTGGTAATTAGATTGCAAATGTTTTGTCTCAGTTTGGGGGGACATCTACAGTGCAGTTTGAATTGTGTTGGGTTTGTTTGGAATCTTTGTTTGGGCTGTTCAAACATTTTCAGTTGAAGTAGCTCTCTCACTCTCAGTGGTTGGTAGGCGGGGTCAATGCGAATGTGTCTGTTCACTGATTGATTGGTGGAGAACCAGGCCTCGAGGAATTCTCTTTCTCTCCTTGACTTTGCTTGGGTTATAATTGTGGTCCTGGTTAGATCGAACTTGTGTCCTTCTGAGTCCTTGTGGACAGACACGAGGGACAATGGGTCGTGTCTTTTGAGGTCTTCCTTGAGGCCTGGTTCTCTGCCAACCAATCAGTGAACAGACACATTAACATTGACCCCACCTACCAACCACTGAGAGCGAGAGAGTTACTTCAACTGAAATACCAGAAGCAACATTCCAAACAAACTGAACACAATTCAAACCGCACTGTAAGATGTCCCCCCCGAACGGAGACCAAACCTTTGCAATCTAATTACCAAGCCTGGAGATCAAACCAACAGCCCAGCTACCAACCAAGCTATTAATTCAAACACTCTATGTGTGTATGTGTATATGTATATGTATATATGTATGTATATATATATATATATCTTAGAATCCTTTACAATCATAGAAACTTCCCAGTGAAACCCCTACCACATCCATTTTAAATCTTCCAGGAATAAGAATGTCTGGCAGCAGAGATAGCAAGGAGATGGGAGTGGAAATCCAATGTTAGTTTTTATATTGGTGGTCAGAATCCACTATCAAATCTATGGCTGTACGGGATTGTCACAAAAGCCAAGAGACCCTTCCTTCCCCTCCCCTTCCTGCACTGCACATTTATGCCGCCTCCTATAAAATGCTAAAAGAAATAAATATCAGAACCAACATTCATACTTAATAATATAGTATTTTGAAAAGGTTATCTCCAGTATGAACATACCTATTAATGAGCATTTCAATCCGTGTTGGGTAGCTCAATTCATCTGCCATTTTATTTCCTTCCAATGCATTGGAAGCAGGTTTGCATATGCCATGATTGTGGGTAAAGCATTGGACTGAGGCTGGGGGTACCCAATCTCCATTTGACTATGGAACTCTCTAGGTGAGTCTGTCAGCTTCTTTCTCTCAACCTGTATGGATAAAGCAAGGGCTCCTTTATTCATTTCTGGTTTGACAAAGATAATGATAAAATATAGAAACACCGAATACCAGCAATAGAACAATATAATTAAAAATAACATAACAACATAAGAGCAACGTAACATAATGCATGGTATTCAACAATACATTCAGTTATAAAACTCTTCTAGAAGAGCTCCATTTGAACTTGCTTCCAAAAGGACAAAAGTGCCGGGACTAATTTAACTTCTCCTGGATACTGTTCTGTAATTAAGAGCCAGTGCCAACAGGAAATAAGGCATAAATCCCCTTTATCAGGTGGGGATTTTGATAACAAGACCATTTGTATCCAAGCCTCAGAACTCTTGATCCTCCCTGAAAAATCACATTCTCTAATGTGAAACCTTAAATCCTATACCTGCACATGTGGGATATCATTAGTCAGTGGATAGCATTTTGCTAGAAATTTTTACATCTTCCTAGCACCCTTCTATCTTTGCAGCCCAAATTTTAGCATTATAAACATGCTGGAGTTCATCTTCTCCCTCACCCCATGGCCAGATCAGCTTGTTTGTATGTGTTCACAGGAGTGGAAAAAAAGCTTCAATTTCTTAAAACTGCAGCTAAAAGGTGACAGGCAGCATTTGTCCAAGTTCCAGCAAGGACACACAGAGAGAGACAATGGCTTTCAAATAGTCACAATTGGGCATGTGATTATAACCCTGCTTGAGACCATCAAGCCATCTAGGAAGGAGGGTTGAGTCTGAGCAAGACAGGAGAAGATGAAGAATAGGTGGGTGATTAGCGATAGCAGACAAGGATAAATATCCAGAGAGAAAAAATTCCAGTGGAGCAGACTCATGTGTATAGGCTCATCCATTGATTTTTATATACTTGATTGATTGCTACCGCTATGATCTGCCTCCTTACGGAGATATTATGTTTTCTGTGAAAACCAACATTCTGTCTGTCATAGTCTATATAAACTGAATATGGATGATAGGAATATTTATTTATTTTACATTTAGATACGAACTTACCCATTTCTCATTCCCAAATGTATATATAGGTGTAGATTATCGTAGTTAGAGGCTGCCATTTATGAATTTTATTTCTTCACTTGCTATTGAAAAAGGGGAAAAAAAGAGAAACTATTTGATTTCGAAAATGTTAACACTCGGCTAAAATATGATTGATTTCAGGGACATTAGAAATAGTCAAGATCTTCACAGTCAGTTAATTTAAAGATTTTAACCATTTGTAAGGTCTCTTACCCATTCACATTTTAGCCTAGTCTTAGCATGTCAACTAGGCCATCACATGAAACTTTAATATAATAAATTTGTTTGGGCATAGCATGCAATGGGACATAGCAAGTGTCCTTTGTTAATCTAAAGTTAGGATTTAGAATGTCTGAACTCAGTCAGTGGGAAGAAGCATATAGTTTACATTTGACTAAGCCTATCAGGGCTGCTTGTCACTTGTTAGCTTAGTTATAAGCGACAACTAACTGGAAGGTGAATTTGTAACTTTGTGAATTGTGTTTTGTAACACTGGGGCTTTTTCAAAGCAGTGGCTCTGTAAGACAGTTGACAGTTTTCATCCTTTGTGCACTGGGCTGTAAGAAGTAAATAACACTTCCTCTCTGGATCATTAAGAATACTCAAACAAGCTAATCCAGATTCTGAAATTGAAAATGGATCCATTTGTATTTCTGACATATCCTGTTCAAAAGCATAGTTGGAAAACAGCAGGTGGCAAACTATCCAGCTGGAATTAGAG
Source organism: Protobothrops mucrosquamatus (assembly GCF_001527695.2). Taxonomy (NCBI): domain Eukaryota; kingdom Metazoa; phylum Chordata; class Lepidosauria; order Squamata; family Viperidae; genus Protobothrops; species Protobothrops mucrosquamatus. The sequence goes on from NW_015387112.1 coordinate 198,996, forward strand.
TTAAAATAAATAAATAAACAGAGACATTAACATCCTCCCTCCCTCTCTCTATCTCTTGCATTTGATTTTACTCCAGCTGCCAAATCCAAACCACAGAAAGAGGTCTTGTGAGGAAAAACATTTGGGAGCACGTGGCGCAGTTCACATTGTATAGTTTACTGAAAGCAGGCATTGCCTTTGGTTGATATGTTTTGGCTCTAATTAGCACATCAAATACTTTTGAGACAATAGTGAGTTAAATACCAAGAGGCTATTGAATGACTCACAAACCAAGGTCTCTATTCAATCCATTCAGTCCATTCAATCCATTCAACCCATTGTGTTTTCTTCTCTCCCTATTTTGGAGGAGGGATTGAAATCATTAGAGTTTGAATTGTATTACCCTAGCCTGTTTTTTTTTTTTTGCAAAGCTTTATACTGGTTCTCTTTGATTACTATAATGACTGGGAGATGAGTTTTGGAATCAAACACTAAGAGAAGACTCTACCTGCGTGTGTTTGGACTAGATGTGCATATTGTTAGGCTGCTCTTGTTTATAATTATTAATTCCCCTTTAAATATAGCACAGGCTCTGTTTCGTCAGCCTAATTTTTGGAGAACTTTTCAGTTTCTTTAATTTCTGGTTGTTTGGGGACCAGTTATTTGAAAGCATGGCATCTATTTCATCCATCTTAATCACACTCAACAGTAGTTCAGGAAGCTCTCCAAGGTGCTGAAACTCTTTTTTGTCATTTAGGCACAACAATGCTTTATTCCTGTAACCTGGTTGAGTTATTTATCAATTTCAAAATAAATTTTAGGTTATTTTTCCTCTAATGTCTTCTAGCACTTTCTAAAACCATGCAGCCATCTTTGTGCTGTAATGATGACAGGTTTTTCTTTGGCTTAAAAATCGTTGGATGGTTCTGGAAGATATTGTAAGTGGGAAAGTAATAACAACAGCAACAACAACAACAACAACAACAATAACAATAATAACAATAATAACAATAACAACAATAACAACAATAACAATAATAATAATAATAATAATAATAATAATAATAATAATAATAATAATAATAATAATAATAATAATAATAATAAAGTTGAAAGGGACCTTGGAGGTCATCAAGTCCAACCCCCTGCTCAGGCAGGTAACCCTATACCATTTCGGACAAATGATTGTCCAGTCTCTTAAAAACTTCCAGTGTTGGAGCATTCACAGCTTCTGGAGGCAGGTTGTTCCACTGGTTAATTGTTCTAACTGTCAGGAAGTTTCTCCTTAGTTCTAGGTCAGGGCTTTTCAACCTTTTCACCCATTGTTCCACTTTTAGGATATGGCAATATCCAAGTACCACTAGTCGCCTAGCAAAGTGTCAAAAATTTGATGACCAAAAAAAGAGGAAAAAAGTGATAAAGTATAGGTAGTCCTTGACTTACAACATTTCGCTTAGTGACTGTTCGAAGTTACAATGGCACTGAAAAAAGTGCCCCCCAAGGCACAGCTGAGCAAGACACCTGCCTGCCCGCCTGGCGGCGCTCTTCCTCCTGTCCGAGGTTTTCATTGTTGTGAGCATTTCTGTTGAGGATTGGCAGCAGAGGGGGGTGGAGGAGTGTTTGGTTTTTATTCCCCCCATCTGCTGGGTGGTTGCAGCAGATTTTGGTCACTTCACCTGACCCTGGGACACTGTGACTGTCATAAATATGAATCAGTTGTGAAGCATCTGAATGTAAATCACAAGACCCTGGAGATGCTGCAACATTCCAGCTGATCGGCACTTCTTCAGGGCTCAGCAGAAGCACCAGGATCAGCGCCGAGCTCCAGCTGGAGCTGGGCGCTGATCTTAGCGCTTTCACTGAGCCCTGACAGCCCCGAAGAAGCACCAATCAGCTGGAAAGCGGCACTGATCCTGGCGCTTCCGCTGAGCCCTGACAGCCCTGCAGCTCCAGCCATCTCTTGCTCAGGCTTGTGCGGTGCTGCCACCGGTTCAGCTCATTCCCCCCCCACTATCACTTTTCTAAGATGGTCGTGTACCACCTGCCAGGTGCCAATGTACCACAGGTGGTACCCGTACCACTGGTTGAAAAGCTCTGTTCTAGGTTGCTTCTCTCCTTGATTAGTTTCCATCCGTTGCTTCTTGTCCTGCCTTCAGATGCTTTGGAAAATAGCTTGACTCCCTCTTCTTTGTGGCAGCCCCTGAGCTATTGGAACACTGCTATCATGTCCCCCCTCGTCCTTCTATTCATTAAACTAGACATACCCAATTCCAGCAACCGTTCCTTATATGTTTTAGCCTCCAGTCCCCTAATTACCTTTTTTGCTCTTCTCTGTACTCTTTCTAGAGTCTCTAGACTCTCAACAAGTGGTCTCAGTCAACTCATAATATAAATTCCATGTGATTAAAATAGTTATGTCAATGCTATTTTTAGGTATTAAATAATCCTCTTTTCCTCCCCCTTTCTTTGCCAAGGTACTGAATGGCATGCAATAAGCCATGACAGAATAAATTAGAACAATACAATAACAGAACACCATGTGGGTTTTACTTCTTTGGGCATAGTAAAGTTTTCATGCAACTCCAAAAGCATCTTAAAGAGCCACATTTGTATGGTTCTTCCAAAACACAGTAATCCTGAATGTCTGGCGTTAATCTGTTCCAGAGCTGGAGCCACCATTGAGAAGGCTTATTTATTTATTTATTATTCCAATTTGTATCCCGCCCTTCTCCCGAAGGACTCAGGGCGGCTCACAACATTATTAAAACAAAGAAAGACCCACACACCCCACCGAATAAAACCAAATTAAAACCAAAATTTTTGTGTTGTGATAATTAAAATTTTTAAAAAACCCAATTTAAAAATCCTCCCTAGGCCAGGCCCGCTTGTTGGAAAAGCCATGTCTTGAGGGCGCGGCGGAAAGTAAGGAGATCCGGAATAATCCGGATCTCGGGGGGTAGTTCGTTCCAGAGGGCAGGGGCACCCACAGAGAAGGCCCTCCCCCTGGGGGTCGCCAGCCGACATTGCTTGGCCGACGGCACCC